>NC_134700.1:81473499-81753499 GCF_043290135.1 Rhipicephalus microplus | reverse complement strand
TGCCATGGTGCTAGTCACGACATACAGCGATGATCCACTTCAGCAGTATACATACGGTTAAGGTTGAGGGCTTCGTTGATGATGCGTGGCTGGTGAAGTGGCTTCCAGGTCTTCATCCTGTCGACTCGTGTGACGCTACGATGAATGGGAGTCGTGTCTTGTATATTTCACGCAGTTCAAGCTTCATTTCTGCTACCTCTCTACTAGACCAGTCACTGCCCACTACGACGAGCAAATGGTGCCACATCAATGATTTTTTCGAGGACACAATGGTCATTCGCACAAGATATGTTACAGTTATGTGAGTGTAAGTATTACACTAGCAAGCACATTTTTATCAAGAAGTTTGCATACTGAAAATAGTGTTTCCTAACTTCAGAAGGCATCAAGACACTTGTGTCTTGCTGCGAGTGGCTGGGAGCGCTATGGACCTCACGCAGCCATCCGCACTTTTTGCTGCAATCAGGGAAATATGGCTCATTAACTCGCAGTTTACAATACAGTTAATGCGCACATGCAAGTTTGTTTTCAACAACCTGTCCCACAAGCCATACACAAACTTGTCAATAGGACCTCTTCAGTCTGAAAAGCGCATTCATGGCGGTCAATTAAATCTAAACTGGGGGTCCATAGCCCCTGAAGTTATCTGCCACACAGCGGTAAAGAAATCTCTGGGGGTTATTATTTTTCAGGAATGATTGGCAGACTATTCAAGGTACCTCTCAGTTAGCACCTGTCGCCACCCTGTGCAACGTTTATAGAAGCTGCTCGGCCTTGTGATCCGCTTCCCTTTTCAAAAACATGATGCGCGTCATGCCCAACTAGTCTTTCGAAAAAGGTCCGATGTTATAGTACCCTTCAACCAGCGTCACGTGGAACACAAACTGCCAAAGAAACTCACTGCCAAACCATTTCAGACTAGGCGACAATACTTGCTGTCATTATAAAGCGAAGAATGTAAGCTTCCTAGTGAAATGCAATTCACAACGATAGGCTGAGCGTAGAACGTCGCCAAATAGACTAGAATGCAGAGCGGGTGCTGCCGGAGTGAGACCGCCACCTTAATAAATATTTTTGTTGGGCTAGTTGGTACATGCTTACTCAATTCTAAAAAGGCGCATACCATCGGAAAAGAAAATTGAGGACAGAACAGTGACGGCGTCACTAGACACTAACTTTATTCTCGGAGAATCAGAGAAATATTTAAGCGTGGCAACCATGCAGGCGCGCTTCGCCTCACATGCTGGTCAAAAAACGCGCGATAATATTGACAACAAAGGATTGATGACAAAATCCACCAAATAAAAAATTCAAAAAATAAAATTTCCCACCACGCAGAGCAACAGATGTATCAATGACATGCGTATCTTCCTTCTTTTTAATGTAGTATGTTTCCATGATTTTACGTGCCAAGGTATCGTTACTTTTTCCAAGGACGGATACACTGGAAAACCTAGCCTCACTTTTGCATGAACCACAATGTGCTGACACATGTACCCATACATGAAGGACACAATCAGGAAGCAAGAACTTTCTGTGAAGAATAAACTTTAGGCACAATGTTCATTCAATGAGCACGCGCATGATTCCTACGCTTATGTATTTCGCTGGTTTTCAAAGAATACAGTTAGTTGCAAATGACGCCCATTCTGTGCTCTCTTTAATTTCCTTCCCCGATGATGTGCATCTTGGTGAAAGCTTTGCAACACAAAATTTTTCTGTTTACCTGTCTATGTGGAGACAGCAAGGGTCAGCTGTACACAGAGAAAAATGGACGCATCAAACCATGCACCAAAATAAAAATATCAGGATAAGCGAAATGAAAAATATGCGGCCTAACTACTCGCATCTCTAAATCACGCCAAAAGAGAGTGCTCTTTATCTCAAAGGTGCAACGACAGTACGCTGGCACAAGCGTCAGTTAACCTTGCAATCTTCTTGACCTCTACTGTCTTCCTGTTCATTTCACCAGGACTAAATGCAAGGAACACATTGTCTTCAAAAATGGGCCTAACCTATGACCCAGGCAAGAATTTTGAGAAACCTTAAAATTGTTGTTTATACACTGCAATGGTGCTCACATATTGTATCATTATGTAAGGCTCTGGTCTGAGCCACTGACCTCCTGCATGTCAAAGAACGAAAGGAACATTTATGGGATAATTTTTCTTTTATAGACACAGCCTAAGCAATTACACAAAAAATTGTGTAGCGTTTTTTTTTCTATTGCAATAAGTAGTAACGACAAACTCATCGTGGATAGAACGGTTAGTTGCTTAAAAAAGATTTACAGTGCTCAGTCACAATTTCGGTTTCAGAGAGCGCCAAGTGAGGTGTGACTGAACTTGGCTTCCATGTGAACATAGCTGTCTGCATGAGCGCAAAGCTGCATGCACGTGGTCACCACACAGTCAACTTTTTTCAATGAAGGCTTCCTGGGTGCCGCCATAATTGCCTCTGAGATGTAAAAATTCATGACCCATAAAAACGCACAGCCAAAGCAAGGACATCAACCTTTGTGCTCCCTTGCAGGTCAGCCCCCTCTTCATTTGAAGCAGTTTGCTAGGAGAGCACTTGCAAGGGTTGTGGAAGCCAACGCAAACTTATGACGTAGAAGGCAGTGGGTTATTTAGACGGAAACCAAAGGGGCGTTCTGTAAGTAACTGTATGCCAAGCACTGTAAAGTTGATTTTAAGTGTGTTCCAGCATATATTGTTGATATTTTGTAGACAACAAGCTTGCCCCTGCATATCTATCCCACAAGTCAACTCGTCTGCCAAGGCTGCTCCGAGCAAATTCAAGAGGAGGGACAAAGGATACAAAGATGCAGCACCAACTTTCAACTGAAATTTATTAAAAAGCAGTGCAGATGTGTATACAGTCCTTCAATGAAAACAGACAATTGGCCCATGAAAAATACAAATGTTATTAGTAGATTTTTGACTATAGCAAAGCAGTTACGATAACAATGTTCAGAAATTAGGGTAGACAAACACACAATTTTACACCGGCAAAGACTGAACCTACAACTTTCGAATAATGCATGCGATGCTCTTCTCAGTTGAGCTAAAGAGGTGGCTGTCCTCCTGTCGATATTATCGTGTGTTTTCATGCATGTAAACCCGAGAGCGCTAGTCGACCCTGTCTATAGCACGTGATTTTTTTTACGTGTGTTTAGCTCACAATAAGCCCTCTCACACTACCTGAAGGCATTTGGTCTATAGGAACGAGAGCCTCGCTATGAATGAACAAAAAGAGATTTTAGGGACTCATTTTTCTTTGTTAGAGAGATTGTGTACACCAGGCATTTAAAACTTGTTACACACATCTGCTTGTGATGAGATCTGCGGTCTTTTAAGTTCATTCAAGATGTTCTGCACATGCAATAAAGTAAACCGCCTGTACTTCAACACTTTCTCCCTACCTTCTTGAGTCTGCCAGAGACACTGTACATGCAATATACTACAGTTGCCTTATTCCTTTCTTGGGCCTTCGATATGGCCTGCAACTCCTCTTCACGTTTAGGATTCATCACACACCTAAGCAAACTCACAGCTAGCAACAACATCACATCTTGATCGAAACCCGCAATCTTAAAATAGGATGCTTACTGGGAGAATGCATCATATACCTTGTTTGTGATGAGACGATTGCCACGGCGCCATCTTCAAAGGCAAGTGCAAGTTCCACTTTTTGAACATTTTTGAACACCACGACACAAAAAGCAGCAATGGCTCATAAGCACAAGTTTCATACCACCAATATCAGTTTCATTTCCTGAGAAAGTGCCTAAATTTCAGGAATTTAATCGTGCCCCATTTAAGAAGCAGCTACGCTATTTCAATAAGTCGGAGCACCTCCTAAGAAAGCTTCAAAGATGGCACGACATTCTACTCGCAACCCATTGATTCTGCCCCGCCCCGTGAAACACCAAAAAAATCATCCACAAAGCGGGAAGATCTCCTAGCACTGAAAGCTATGAGCCTTTTATAATTATTTTCATTTCAGCACAGGCCCATACAAGGCATTAAACTTGTAGACAATGATTGACCAATTTTAAACAGCGTGCCAGGGCAATGATCTACTGCTTTGCGTGAAAGATGCTATCGAATTTCTTTGAGCAGTATAAGTGTTGAATGTCACTGGCAGGTGTTTAAAAGTTTTTCTCACGCTGTTACATGAGTCGACCTTTGCTGGCTAGGTCATAAATGTGTGTTCGTAACAGCAGGGTATTGGTATTAGATCTAGCAGTGTGTCAATTCCTACAGACCTGCGCTTGACCTGCATTTGAAGGAACAATAATAACTGATTGCTAGGTTCCAGTGCTGTACAATCTCCTACTATGTGGATAATTTTTTTACTGTTAAATTTGGCAGAATCTGTGTGCTGCAAGCAGCTTGTCATGCCCAGTTTGATGGTTTTGCAGCACAAGCTACAGCATGTTGTGGCAACACATGAGATTCCCGAATGTTTCACCATCGAATCCTTGCGCTCAACACAGCTTTTTACAAAATGGTACACAAGTTGGCAGTATAAGTCTCGTCCATAAAAGACACTGCTGCCTTTCTTGTTGAGGCACACAAATGAGGCAAAGAGGGCAACCATGCACACAATTTTCCAGAATCACCTTATCACGGGGTGGTTCAAGCAATTTCCAAGTGTCTAGACTTCATATTGCAGGTTACGCTCAAGACGAGTTGCCCGTATCCGAAGATTTACAAAGGCATGTGAGGTATCCTAGGCGCAGAAAGGAGCTACAGACCGTGGGAAGGCGCGCAAAAAAGATGGCAGCTGTTGTACTTAGCATGCACAGTGTTTCTCACAAACTCTGCTATATAATGGGAAGAATGTGCTGGAGTCGCAGTAGTTTATGGCCCCTGAAACTTTCCGACTTATGCAGATTCATCAATCAGATGAAAAGAAGGAAACACTGCCGCGCTCATCAAAGGTAGAACTATGTAACCTGTGGTACAGACACGATGTACACAATTACTGACATGCAGCAGGAGGTACATGGGTCAGACGGGATGCTGTCTTAATCATTGACTTCATGAAATCTTCACAACATACAAACAACAATTAGAAGTCATTTCCAAATCAAGCGGCGCGATTGTAGGTTGCATTGAAGACAATGTGGTACTTTCAAGTAGTCTGTATCAGGTGGATATTCCATTTGGGTAATTTTTAAACATTACATCACTCAGGTTATGGCCAACATTTGACTGGTTAGCATTCGAGAGTCAAAAAAGGTTAACTGTATACATAGTTTAGTTTTCCATACCAATACACAATTAATAACAAAGTTGGATTCATTTATTCATTTTTCAATTATTTGCAAGTGGTTAAAGCAAATGAATAAATAGTTGTGCCGCCCGTCGCCACGTCGATAGGAATACGCTTTACAGGCGGCGGTTGTTTCGACTGCCATAATAGCATCATACTGGTTCTCCTCACAGACTAATTGGAGTAAAATTATATTCATGCTTTAAAACCAAGAAACGTGTACAAATACACTCGAGCCAAACGCAGAAGGTCATAATAACGAAGCAACAGAAGAGGTTACTGCGAAACTGGTGGCCCGGGCAAACATGGTGAAACCATTGTTTAAACGAACATGGGGCTGACTCTCATTCGAAGGTTCAATTTTATAGACATAATCAAACAAAGCAACCTAACAATGAGTCAAAGAAAAAAATAGTTGATAATATTTTTTACGTTATTTAACGTATACATCGTATACACATTAAAATCAAAAATATTGAAAGTGAATGTACGCAAACGTGACACCATTATGATTTTTGGTTGCATACAGTAGATTACATCGGTGTCAAACTAGCGCTTTTGCTCCTCAGAAGTGCTGAGTTCGGTCAGATTTTGTGATCGCGATCAACAATGACCGTTGCTAAGCGGTGCAAATCAATCTGGATCTAGTTTGGCCAAAACGAGAGTCAAACCGCAATTTGGGAGCCAGATCATGACCAAAAGTGCCCGTTTGACACCGGCAGTGAACGTGACTTACGGCACAATTAGTGCTACGAAACACGCGATAGTAAAAAGGGCTACAAAAGAGAAGACTGCAAACGGTCTTCGTTACAGACCCCACTACTTACCTGATCATGCAGCGTAGAGAATGATCAGGTGAAAGCCGTTACCGCTGAACGCCTTGCTTAGTTGTATACGGACAGAAGGAGTCACCACAGAACACAAAGCCGATAAATGCAGCCACGCAGACTCTATATAAATTAAATTTCACATTGTTAGCTACTTACGAAAGAACCGCGGCGGAAGCCTCCATTATTTGAGCGGGAAACGCCATCACGTGACTAAAACAGCCTATGATGCAGTGCAGGACCCAATGTTGACAATGTATAGCCTGCGAGACACACAAAGCCAGTGGGAATCTTAAAGGCTATCACTTATTTTAAAAATAAGTAATTTTAAATATTCTATGTACAAATTATGATAATATTTTTAATCCAGCTTGCATTTTCATTTTGGTGAAATCTGATGAGCGCTGTATAGAAACCATTGTGAGGGCGCATCATCAGGGTGAAAAAAAATCAGGTGACGAGTGCATTAGGGAAACTTCCACTGCACTGTACGATGCTGAATTCCAACTTCTTTCTGGTCTGCTTTATATTTTCGTTGTTGTTGTGGTGGTGCCCCTGCGCAGGGTGTTCATATTAAAGATGTGGATGTTTCTTGAATAAACCACTTAGTACTTTGCACCTGTCCTCTAGTTCTCTTCCCGTGTGTTGTGTGTAGTGGCGCACTCACGATGCTTTCTATGTCAAAGCACCAACTCACCCAACAGCATGCTCTTTTGATGAGCGCAAATTTAGCAGAAATGAGTTCATTTTGGGACTGCAAACTCCGCTGCATGTCCTGTGAAACAGGGTCTGCTGTGGAATATTCACGCGTAGCCATATTGTAACCATATGCTCCAAGGACATAATTATTTACGGGGCGATTTCAAGGTGGCATTGTTGCTGTGAGCTTCCTTTTGTGCGCTTTTTGGGTGCTTGGACCAGGACCCTTTCCACAGCCAGCAGGTACAAATTTAGAAAATGCGGGAGCTCAGTGAGGTAGTACGTACACAGGTCTAGGAACTCATTTGAGAATAGACAATATTCAGATCGAACCTTGAGTGCGCGTCCGGGTGAATGATATTAATACGTGTCCGAGTTCAAGGCAGTCTGATTGAAGAAAGTTTTCGCGAATGTGAGTTTAATGTGCAAAACATGTTCCTTGAGTGAGTCCCAGTGATTTCCATTGCTTTTTTGCCCTCCCCCCCTCTATATACTGATCCTCAGCCTTACTACCAACCTTGCCTATAGATTAACGTTTACCCATGCCTACTAAACAGTATCGTTCGCTTAAACTCATAATCGAGGGTACAGTAATAATAGGCACCCAGAAGAGCACCAATGACGGGAGATATTCGTGTTAAAAAACACCGACAATATGGTTCACTCATGAGTCGATCGATTCACTCAGACTCAGATCGAACCATGAGTGTGCGTCTCAATGAGTCCGAATGTGTAATATTTTGGCAAGTTTGAGCCTGAGTGTGTCCGGTTAAAGAAAAGTTTCATGTGTGTGAGCCCGGCTTACGGAACTTTCTTTGAGTCCGAGGCAACGCTAAACTCAGTGTGAGCGACCTTCACAATTTTGATCAGCCTTTGGTGAGGTAGATGACTTATCGCAAAAAACAACAACGGCACGCAATCTGGCTGCAGTTTGATCAGCCGAATTCAACACAATGCATTAAAAACTTGCACAATCAACCTATTACCTGCTGATGCTAAACAATTTTCACTAAGTCATAGGGTTGGCTTGCGGGTATTTTAGTACGTACACCTGATTCAGTCCTTTGCAAAGAACTTTTGTATCATTTCTTTTCATGCGGCCTTGCCTGCCATTTGTTTTACTAAAAACTTCGTTCTATAACGCTACAAAACCACTTTGGAAAAGTCGAAATCAAAACTTACGCAATCTCGAATTTGACTCACTAACACCATCATCATCACACAGTAGCGTGGATCATGTTATTTTCGTGTGTGTTCTGGCTCTGCGATCTCGGTCGAAGGCGTCAATTTCGGGTGCCCTAGTCAAGTGTGAGGAGTCGTTCAATTGTGACCGATAATGGCCACCTCAAGTAAACAAAGCAGGGTACCTCCACGCAACAGCTAAGCATCATCAGTGAGCTCACTTGATGTGAATCTTCCTACAAAAAATAACGTCCACAGCAGAGACATCTGAGCGCGTAAGTGCATTATCGTCGATTTGTGGGCAACTGGATGCTGCTCATACAGCTATTTCAGCTTTATTTTACCGTTACAAGTAAAGAAACTCCATCTATCAAATGGAGGGTGATTCTCCACTTTCCGTAGCCGGCGCACCTGTTGCCCTCATTTACAACAGTTTACATTTCGTTCCTCCAACTGAGACGACTACTTGACCAGAAATGAACCTTGCTATCATGCAGAAGACACTTCATGCACACTATACGCCGACACGCAACAAAGCGTATACCTGCTACACCCTTCGCTGCTTATAGCGGCAAACTAAATGACGCCTCGGCTCTTCCCCCACTGCCTCAATCCTAGAAGTGCATGAATGTAACGATTAGCAGTAACGCAAAAAGATTATCAGACAACAGACCTCCCAGGTATGAATCACTGTGCGAAAGAGCGACAATTGTCCACAATTGTCATGTACAGAGCTCGCCCTGTTCACCAAGCAGTGGCACCTCGCACATGACTTCCAGCTTTAATCACCCTCAGTCTAATTGAATAACTGACAGTGTGGTAGATGCAGCTAAGCCTTCATTTAAGGAAGCATTGGAAGTTGTTTATGAGCTGCACTCCATGCATTTTGTATCACAAATATACGACACGCTCAAACAGAAAGGGAAGCCCACCTAACTGCTGACAGGCTACCATACCTACCCTGTTGACAACAAACATGCTGCTTAAAAAACCTACTCTGCACTAGCAGACTTAGTAAGAAAAATGGAATGAATAAGGAACTACTACAGAGAGAAATTATGGGAGCTGCCTTTACTCAAGAAAGAAGACTTCATTAAATCTGCAACCATTCACTCCTCGAGTGCCATAGCAAAAAAGCGTTGTTGTGGGACCAGTATGGGCCAGATCTACCAGCATTAAAGTGCACAGTGGCATGCCAGGGAGAAAGGAGCCCACCTGTGACATTGCCTCATCCGCTTGTGTTGTGACCAACGAGAAAAGCCCTGCAGTTGACCAAATGCATCAGTCGTCCAGACATCTGCATAAACGTGGTGCTACTT
Source organism: Rhipicephalus microplus (assembly GCF_043290135.1). Classification (NCBI taxonomy): domain Eukaryota; kingdom Metazoa; phylum Arthropoda; class Arachnida; order Ixodida; family Ixodidae; genus Rhipicephalus; species Rhipicephalus microplus. The sequence continues at coordinate 81,744,189 of NC_134700.1, read as the reverse complement.
CTACACCTACTACTTTGAAAGCTGTGTGAAGTCATGTGAAAAAAGAATGACAACTCATTAGCAGCTTTGCCTCAGTTGTGTGTCTTCTCTCTCGACCTACTCGAGCAAAGGAATCGCAATCGGTAGGTTCATTTGTTCAAGCTGACATAAGGCTTACAGTCAAAGTGAAGCTGAAGCCAGGCGTTGGACAAGTGGCAAGAGGACTGCAGCGGTCTGGTGTTATTTGTGTTCTGCATAATGTATTGTGCAGGCTAGGCATCTCCATGTTGGCGTCTCGCCGATTTGCTGTGGCTGATATTGCGTGCAGATTTCTGTGTCCTTTCACGATACTGCAATTTGTGGTTTAGGTTTTCTTACCAACAACAGAGCGTGTTCAGCATGCCTGCTTTCTCCACGTTGGTGTCGCCTGTGTGTATTGTGAGTGATCGTCCTTGTGGATTGGTGTGGCGTTTTATTGCGGTGCAATTTGTTGTTTATATTTGCTTGCAGACAGTGTGTTCTGCGGACCTGGTGTTTTCTGTGTGTGCCGTGAATGATAGCTCAGGCAGTAACAGATTCACACCCTTTTTTACCATAATTTAATTTTTGGCTGATGTTTACTTACACACAGATCTAAAGAAGACATGCTTTCTTGACGATTCTAGTTCCCAACAATGGTGTTAGTGCAGAGCACCTGAAATAGCTGTTCTATCGCATTTTCATCAGTCACAGATGCTATCAGACTCTTGAGTACCGCAAACAGTTGTCAAGACAGTTTCGAACAATAATGGGCACCCTTTTTCGTCCGAAAGCTCAGCATGTCTATATGTTTATTGTGAGTTCGATCATCCTCCTGAAGCTTCTGCGATCGACCCACCTCGTCGAACATTTGTGACATCCTGTGTGTGTGTACATTCGCTCATTCCCGCCCTTTTTTTCTCTCATTCTTTTTTTCTTACTTTCCTGCCACCCATTCTCCTCCCCAGTGCAGGGTAGCAAACCAGATACTTGATTTCCGGTGAACCTTCCTGCCTTTTTTCATACCATATCTCTCTCCCGACCGTGATTTCACTTTATTACTGTGTCCAGTCATAGATTTTCCTGATTGTATCTTTTGCTCAAATTATTGGACGGCTTTTTATGTTTCCCAAGAGTAAGCGCTCTGTGAAACAGCAGTTTTTCTAGCTCTATTGCTCCTATTGGTCCCACTTATATAATTCTTGCCAATCATAGGTTTGTTGTGGCTGTTGCCTTGCATCATGAAAGCATGTAGGTCCCGTTTTAGGAAATCTGTTTCTTGTGTGTTTAATCTGAAAGCGCTCTTTAAAACATGATTGTGGCGATGCATAGTAATTCAGCCAGAGTTTGATTTTACAACTGCTTGCTAACTTCATAATGTAACGGTTTCCTCGCTAATTTTACAGCCAAACAGTAATGAGTAAATATACAGGTAATTTGTAATCTTCAAGTCTGCATGCATACATATAGAGATGAAGCTTGCCTACAGCAGGCTTTTTGTAGCTTGAAAGTTTGGCGCCGGAACCCCTTAAACAGGGGTTCTACATTGCTTCCCCTTGCACATTTCTTTCTCACATATGAATTCACTGTGTTTAGTGTATCTAGCTACAGACATGACAGGGCAACGCAATATTCTGCACCATGTGATTGTGTTCTTGTGTTTCTTTTTTTGCCAATGCAGTTACTCTGTGTGAAGAATGCATAGGAAGGAGCTATAGAGGCCTAGTCAGGTGACTCATGATGTTGTTTTGCGACTCCTGCTCTACGAAACTTGCGTATTGTCAAACAACTAAATAAATAAAAACACAGGGTGCAGCTATATAAAGAAATCAATTCATAGAAGGATTAGTGTGTAAAGAACATAGGCTGAATTGTTGTCTGTATTGTTCGTGCTTCTATTGCTTTCTCAACCACACTAACTAGCCACTGTCAGCCATTATTCAAATGAGTACTCGAAGTAAAGAAGTTCTCATGTGTATTATTGGATGTTGCAGTGATTACGTTCTCTATGTCGTCTCTACGTTCGCTGTAAACATGGGCTTGATGTATATATATATAATGTTGATGCAATGTGATTATTTGAAAGTTGTTGCCACATTAGAACCATCACGTTAGGGCAACGTGAAAATTTGAGTTTTCTTGCTTCAGTAAAAACATCCCGTTAAGACAACGTGATTATTTCAATGTTTCTACAACAATAAAACACCGTGCTATGGCAACGTATTACTATAAACGTCGGTGAAATGTTATATTTTTATGTCTAACGTTGCCTCACAGTCGGTGCATTTAGACCACTTTGACTCAAAGTTCTGCGTTACATGAGAAGTAATGACAGAAGTCAGGAAAGCCTTAGAGGGATTGTGAGGAGGGAAAGCTCCTGGTGAGGATAAGGTAGCATGAGATATGCTGAAAGACGGAGGACAGCTTGTGTAAAAAGAACGAGCCAACCTGTTTACGAAATTTCTCTTAATGGGGAGAGTACTAGAATCTTGGATGAATGCTAACATCATCTTAATCTATAAGAAAGCGCCCGACATGACTTGAAGAACTACAGGTCGATTAGCTGCTCTTCGTCGTATACAAGCTATTGTTTTCAAAAGGTGAGTGCTAACTTAGTTAAGTAAACATTAGTATACAATCAACCGAAAAACAAATAGAGTTATAAATCAGCTATCAACAACCGACCAAATTTGTACTATCAATGAAGTGATAAATAAATTCTCAAAATACACGCAACCACCATATATAGCCTTCATTGATCACGAGAAGGCATTTAATTCAGCAGAGACATTAGCGATCATGCAAACACTGCGAAATCAGGGCGTGGACGGATGGCATTTTTAAACATCCTGGAAAAAATCTACAGAGTATTAACTGCAACTATAGTGCTCCATGATAAACGTGATAGACTACCAATAAAGGTATATGTAGAACAATGGGATATGATCTCCCCAGCTCTATTTACTGCATACTTACAGAAGGCTTTCACAGGCTTTAAATTAGAAGAATCAGGAGTAATAGTTAATAGAAAGTACCTTAGTAACCTTCACGTCGCAGATTGCAGAGTACCTCAGGGGACAAATTGCAATTCATAATTATTGAATTAAACAAAGATACCTAAAAGATGGGTCTTGCGATATTCTACGGGAAACTACAAAGAAATACAGAACAATATTGTACAACAACCTCGGAAGGGAACAGCGTTTCGACATAGGTAGCAGTGCACTTGAAGTTGTAAAAAAGTAAGCCTGCTCAGGAATGGTTGTAACCGCGGAACCGAACCACAAGACTGAAGTAAATAGAAGAATATGGATGGAGTGTAGCGCATTCGGCAAGCATTTTCAAATCATCACTGGTAGGTTGCCACTATCCCTCATGAGCAAGGTATACACTAGCTGCATCTTGCCGATTGTTGCCCAATATATATATTGAGCCCAAATCACCACAAAAAAAGCAAAGTTGGAGTGGGATTGACTATTTTCGAATAATTTGAATGCATTTTCTAGAATTTACAGAATCTACTCTTATGCGCCGCTTTAAAGCACCGAAACATTTTCTAACATTTAAAACTGGCTCGTGGGTGTGATTCTAAAATGCCTTCATTTGAAGAAAGGGGGTGCACAGCTAACGCACGTTTTTTTAGAGGGATATCTTAAGGCGCTGCAAACTGCCTCGCATACAGATAACGAAGGCACGAGTTCTAAATGTGCCTCGATGTTTCGTCCCACATTTTACTTACGCCTCCTCCGTCCTGTTGAAACAGCTGGAACATCACCATCGCGTGCACCGACTCAGGCAGCTGTGCCCTGTCCACACTCTCCAAGATGGCGTGCCGGAGGGTTTCTGTACGGCTGTACCTATTAAACAGAAAAGGCGTGATTTCATAGGTGGGCTCCTTCGCACCATAGCCCGCATGATCGCACCACGTTGCAAAGTAGTGGGTCCCTCCGTTGGGTTGGATAAGGTCCGTCAAGAACAATAAAGTAGCGCCATTTGTGTGAGTGCGCAGGCTTTTCCTTTCCCTTGCGCGAAGTGCAAGCGACGTCTTGTCCATCCTGTGTCACTTTCTTCGTTTTGCTTGTACATTGACCTCCGATGCAAGCGCACGCCACACGATGACACCGGCAAACACTTTGCGTGAATCGTGAGAGGGTACGCTTGTGAAAGAGCATGGTCTCTGAGATAACAGGGTTTCTCTCTGGCTGTCCCAATTGCACGGAGAGAGCGAATTTCCGAAATTGGGCATGGCCCGCTTTTCTTCTCCTTACTGCGTTGCTCCTTCGTAAGGTCGAAAAGGCTGCCGCGCTGTTGACGAAGCGTGCATGTGACGAGAAAAATATGATTTTACGCTTTTATATAACTTCGCCCTCATTAGCGAATGTCAGGAAAAGGTGTACGAACAGGCAGAATCAATAGTTGGGTCTACATATTCTCAAAGGGATTCTTTTTGCTGTATTTCTTCGCCACCCATATTAGAGCACTTATAATTGCGATGCCTCTGCATGAGATTCAGATGCGCTTGAAACTTACTGTACTTAAAAGTTTAGAGACCATATAATATGGAAGGCGCAGGCGAAGAAAAAACAGATAGTCCGACCAACAAGCGAATTGCCACGTTTTATGCTAACGGTTTACATTCGATTCACTGGTTGCTTGTTCTATTCTTTCATGGAACTAACACTGTTTTTCATTGTAACGCCATTTCAAGAATCCTATCGTCCAGCCGCGGAAGCAAGATACAGGGAGGAGAGTACAAGTGGTCGCCATGCATCTAGACTACGTCTAGACTGAAAGTCGCTGGTTCTCAGACGACGACGAGCAGATTACAGGCACTGGTCACTTATGGTCGCCCTGTCGCACTGTGAATTTGACGACGTTCAGTGGATACGTTCGGAAATGTAAGAACGAACATCAAAATAAATATTTTCCTAGTTCAAGAAGTACGCTGCTCGCTTTCAGAGTTTGATGTACCTGGTATGAAGCACTGCTGTGGTACATAGCCGTAAAAATTCCCACTTCTTTTCTTTATGTCTATTTCGGCGAATACTTTGTTTTCATTAAAAAGACGTCTTTACGCTACACATGCGACCTTTTGAATTGGATGCAGTCGAGGGGGCAATAAATGAAGACGACACTGCTAGTTACTTTGTGCCAGTGTGTCCCTCTTCGAGCAGGTTAGAAGGCGACACGATAAGTTTTTAGTACTAGTAACGCATTATTGCTGGTGCTGCCAAGCCCAAGGCTTTTCGTGGCAGTTGTTGGTGCTATTGCGTATTTATGAAGACTTCTTTTGTGGCTGATGAAGTCGAGAAAAATCCAGGCGCCTTAATACAGTCAGATTGGTAAACAGTTAAAAGACATCGTCACTTCTAAAAAAATCAAAGAATGCCGGCTTCCTGAAAACGAGAAAAAAAAACAGACGTCGTTTCAAAACTTGAACAAAAAGTGGCCGCATGCGAAAATAGTATACTGCAGTTGGAAGGGACCTTCAAGCGATTAGCAAATAAGGTTGGCAATTTGTAAAACCACAGCAGAAGGTCAAATTCTGTTGTATACGGATTGCCAGAGGTTGAAGGTTAAAGCTAGGAAACACTAGAGCGTTGCGTCAATCGAACAATCATCAAGGATACCCTTGGTTTAGAGCCAGTTACTATAGAAAAATACATCGCCTAGGCAGGCCCATTAAAAAGAAACAAAGCCGGTCATAATTAAGCTACTCTACCTACAAAACAAGGTAATGACACAAAAAAACATCTACAGGCTAAAGAACACCAATTGCTGTATTAATGAGTAGTTTAATCTTCTCGTGAGGCAAAAGGATGAGGAAAATATGGGAAAATGCAAGGCCACACTGCGAAAAAGGAAAAAGGTGTCACTGTTTTTTGACAACCTACATATAAATGAGAGAAAATTTGTCTGGGACGACCAAAGAAATTAGAGAACGGAACTTTAAAAAAACGCCTAAGGGAGTGCTACAGTAACTTGAAGCTACAAACCTTCACAGAAGCGACAATATTACACGTAACCGCGAAAAGTGTTGTCAACAAAACTGAAGCATTCGAAAACGTGCCGCGTGAGCGTTGCCCAGATATAGTTGCTATTAAAGAAACATTATCACATGCATACAGCCCCGAAATTGCCCCCTCCAACAACTCAATTATGAGAAAAGATTGTCCACGTAGAGGCGGTGGCGTAGCTCTGTTGTTTAGGAAGCTTTTACGTTTCGCCTTAATGCCCAATGCCCGGCGCTAAAGATGCTGAGGTAGTGTTCTGTAAGATCTTAAGCGGCGACATTTTAATCCTTGCTGGCTGTTTACACAAAAGCCCCGTGTTTCATCAGGAGTGTGTTATTGCTGTCCATGAATTTATGCAGAATCATGCTTCTAATCATCTGATGCTTAAAGTCGACTTCAGTTTGCCTTACATTCACCGGAATACAACGCACCACACTTCACATTCATTCAATAGACTCGTTGATTTGATGTTCAATTTTGGGCTTCATCAAGTTGTAACCTCTCTCACGCGAACACAAGGAACGAGCGCCAACGTTCTAGACTTGATACTCATGAGTGATAGCTTCGCGCTTTATGAACTAATCTTGCGTATCGTTAATGGTATATCTGATCACGATATGCCAAAATGTCAGTTATTTCTGAAATGCACTGTTACCCGCAAATATACCCAGGTTTCCATGCCCGATTTTCAAAAAGCAGATGATTCAGTAATTTACTTAACTTTCTGGAACACGAATGCGAAGAATTTTTCGAAATGGCCAACAATACTTCACTTTACGACAGTGGACTCAATTCAATTTAATCACACAGTCTCGCACTGAATGCGTCTGAATATCCTCACAAAAAGTAAAAAAAAATCACTTAAGAACAACAATTGGACCACGCGAGATATTACTAATGTCAAGAGCAGAATTAAACACTTGAGGCGTAACATTATAACGTAATGCACAAGTGCACAATTAATCGGAACTACTGCTTGTCCTAAGTTACAAAAGAGAAATACTTCAATAAAACCTTGCATAATAACAACCCTCATTGGTATTGGAACTTTTTAGAGGACACCCCGTGGTGAAACCACATCGAGTCCCAGAAGAAAAATTTGCATTCGCTGATACATTTAACCCGCACTTTCATTCAGTGTTCAATAAGAATAACAGCACACTTGCACATTTGCCAACTCTATCGTTTCCTGCCATCGAATCACGGATGATAAGCGACTCCGGGATATTGAATCAGCTACTTGCGTTTGATTTCAAGAAAATGAGGGGTCGGATATTATTGCGAATGAATTTTTAAAGAGCTACGCAAAATGCAATAGCACATATATCGGTCCTACTTTCTACAAGTCACTTTCAATATTCGACCTCCCAGAAGTTTGAAAGATCGCAAAAATTTTGCCGGTTCATAAGTAAGGAGACAGTAATGTACAAGTCAACTACACACCAATTTAATTTGCCAGCACATCATATAAAACTTTGGAACATGTCATACTAAAGCATTTAACAGCATATTTAAAAAAAACGTTCTATTATATGAGCAGCATCATTTTAGAAGAGGTTTATTTAAAGTCACTAAGCCGACAGAAGCTGTTAACGATCTCGCAGAAGCTGTTAACAACAAGAACCAAACAGATCTACTTTTCTTAGATTTCAGTAAAGTGTTTGACTGCGTTTGTCATACTAAACTAATTGCCAAAATTAGCGCTGTCATTGGAAATAGACCAAACAATACATAAATACAGAACTTCTTATCCAATCAATCACAATTCATCATTATCAAAAACGTCTCATCTCCTCCTGTGCCTGCGACTTCAGGCATTCCAGAGGGCCCATTAAAGGGCCCACTGTTATTCTTGATTTTTATCAGTGACATAGCAAGTAAACCTGATATTAAAATTAAACCCTTAGCAGACAACTATAAACCATATAGAGAGATACACAATAGATAAGGTCACGTTCTGTTGAATAACACACTAACGAAAATAACCGCGTGGTGTGGTACATGACAAGTGACCCTCAATACAAACAAAGCAGTCTTGATTTCCTCGGCATACCAGAGGTTTCTGTACGGCTGCCCCTATCACACGGAAAAAGCGTGGTTTCATAGGTGGACTAATTCGCACCATGGCCCACTCGGCATAGCAATAACATCAGACCTCAACTGGATATCGCATTTCAACAATGTCACTTCTAAAGCATTGAAAGAACTTTTTTCTCAAGAGGTGTCTGTGACTGGCACCAACTAACGCGAAGCGTCTGGCTTATGCCACGTTTATTAGACCTGTTCCTAAATATGCTAACGTTGTATGGTTACCGCACGCTAAACCTCATACATGTAAATTGAAAGGCATTCATAGGAAGGCAATTTGATTAATTCATAAGAAATACCAGAGCAGTGACTCGCCTGCGTTTGTACTAACACTAGAGATTTCAACCGTAGTTATTGGAGCAAAAGGAGCTAGTCTGAATTTTCACCACCAGATGATACATAAAAAGTAAATCTAGAGGCTTCAAAATACATTACCTTCCATCCATCATGCATTGCGCGCCATAACCATTATTACAAACTAAAGGAGTTTTTTTTTAAATAACGGTGCCTTTCGATTTTCTTTTTTCGCGCGTTTTGATCGTGAGTAGAATAGCCTAAATCCATTCATAACTAACATCAAATCTCAGTCAGTTTTCTTAATTATTGGAAGATGTTAAAAGCAACTAGTAAGCTGCCTATGTGTAACAATAATTTGTAACTTTTATTATCTGAAGCAACTTTTTTTAGTGTCGTTTGTTCAACTTTCACACCTGCACCAAACTTAATTCTAATATTCTATATGTTTTTAGTAACGTATTTTACTTTGTTGCACATTGGCATTGCATTTTTAGTCATATATGACTGTTAAGGACTTCAGTTTCAGTTTGTTACACTTATTAATTGCATCTTTACAAAGAAAAAGTCCCGTATTTGTTTTATACCTTTTGTACTGAAACTTGCTTTTCTGTAAACAATACGCGCACCTGCTATGGTCTTGACATCGGACTGGCAGTATTGTAAATAAAGAAGTGAAAACATTAGTAAAATTCATGCGACGAAAAAAGAGTAGATGACAACTCAGGCACTTACACTGTGGTAAACGTAGTAATTGAACGTACGTCGGCAAATCAAAGCCTTCTACAATATTTCGGTCAAATTACTTCTCACGTACCTTATTTCAAAGACATTAACAGGGCACTCAGTAACATAAGCTATCGGGCCATGACTTTTAAATGCGAAGCATTTTTTGGGCCCTGCAGGAAGTTTTCGTATCTATCTATCTATCTATCTATCTATCTATCTATCTATCTATCTATCTATCTATCTATCTATCTCTCTGTCTGTCTGTCTGTCTGTCTGTCTGTCTGTCTGTCTGTCTGTCTGTCTGTCTGTCTGTCTGTCTGTCTGTCTGTCTAGCCGACTACGTATGGGTGATCTCGTGATTATCAAGTTAAGTTGAGGCAAACTAAAATTAGCTCGTGAGGGTAAGATGCATTGATGAATAAGGCTCGCTGGCCTTGACATGCATATTGTCACATTTCTGTCGCATACTTTGTCGAACCCTTTCGGCCAGATGTGTGACACATACCCGCCCGCAGATATGTATGTGCCACAGGGGGTGGGCAGTTAATGTCTACCCAGGCACGGCGAAAACAGGCATTGGTAATTTTGACGTCGCAGCGTTAAGAAAAATAAGACATCAACAGTGTTCAACCGATAAATGCAAACAGTAATTATATGGGCTCCTGCTGCAATCAAACGCAAGCACTCTGTGTGGCAATCAAGTATTCGAACACACAACCACGCCAGGCCTTGAGAATAGTTAAGCAAAATATCATTTTACGGTGTAATATTTGTGGAATGTTAATTATGCCTGCCATGCTGGCTATTGAATTTTAAAAACATGCCATATGTACTCCTGGGATACGGTCGCCTCGTCGGGTTAAATTAAACAAAGTAAGCACCATTCATTTAGGTAGATATTCTAGCAGTTTCCAGGACTAGCATCCTTGCAAGCACAACGGTTACATTTAAGCGTTATATATACGTCCCGTGTTGCAAATACTCATGATGCTGTTGGCATCGTTACGCAGCTGTACAGAACTAGTCATGAAAAAAAATGAGCAGTGCCTTAGGTTGGCTATTCTAGGCTATACTTAGTTGGAGGTACAGATGGACGGCCGGAGGAATATGTACGAACGAACCACGAACAGATGAATGAACCATGGACGGAAAGAGAAAGGACACATGGACAAACCATGGACAAATGGACACACAAAGCACAGGCGTACAGATGACCACATACGTAGGGACGGATGAACGAACCACGGATGCACAGGTGGATGGACTAGCGAGTGAGTGCTAAGACACAAGTATATAGCACCAGCCCTCGTGTTGCGCATCACTTCAGGAGCTCCCAGGCCTTTGGCGTGCCACCTTTAAGCTGTTGTAACGTCACTGCTTCTTGCACTTGCACAGAACTGCTAACAGAAGGTCATGCAAAACTGCTCACACAGGGCAATTTTAACTTACGCTACAAAAACATATGCGACTGTTCAACTCGTATCTGTGCGAACAACATATGTAAGTATATATACATTGCGTCCATTTTCCAATGTTACGCTCGATCGAAAACGCTTACGACGCACTCACCTTTCCTCAGCACGCTTTGCATAACGTCGAGCCCAAAAGTGCGTGGGATCTACCAATTTTTTTTATGTTGCACAGGAATTGCCTGTACGGTTTTTTCGTCACGCTCGGTCACCATTTTGTTTTTGAGACATTGCGGCTGGCATCGTAGCCGAATCAATGCTGTGTTGCTGAAATTATCTCTCTTACAGGCTTCGTTAAAAGGGGAGTGATACGCAAGATTTGCGCTTTGACGAGCTTTTTTTTTTGGACAACTGGCGGTAGGTAGTGCAGCTATAGTAAGATTTTTGCGGTAATGGCAACCTAATAATCAGTCGTCTCGTCAGCAAAACGTGCAAAATAAGCCCCATCTATTACGGTGTTACAACTACTCTCCAGAAGGACTGTGCAACCGCGATACAGGGGAACTATTACCACCTATATTGATGCCATCTGCATTCTCCTTCGTTTAAGCAACATAAACGTTCGCATAAGTATTTAAATAGGAAAAAGAGAGCAAACTATGGCTTGCTTCTCAATTTCAGATACTAAATCACCTAAATTTTTAAATTATCAAGGTCAATTCTACAAACCCACACTACCTAAACTAAGGACGCATGCGAGCTAAGGCAAGTTTGACTATTGTTACAATAAAATCGTATAAAAAGCGTGGCCTAGTCACAATTATGATGCTGTTGAGCAAGGAAAATTGTGTGCGTTCAAGGCTGTGTAAGCACCTGAGCAACTGAACGTTCGTATTCAACTTTTATTATATGCTTCGTTTGAGAATTCGTAATAATAACTGTTTACCCTCTCCCTCTACGATGTGTGCAGTTCTCAAGGAACTGAAAACCAATGAATGAAGTGCTCATCGTAACGTTTCTAACTTGTTCGTTAGCATCACAATCATCTGTTATCGTCACAAATTGATTGTTAGCTTCACAAATGAACTTACGTGTTCGCTGCAGTGTACTTGAAAATGATTAGAAAACGCGGAAACATAAAAAAAAAAGAAACGTGCCTGCCAACCTTCTAAGTGGCAGCCGGGTGAAATACCATCACCCTCGACGTGCGTGCCGACATTAGTTCTAGAATGGACGCACTTGTTACGTGAAACGAGTGCCCAAGGTGTCACCCTGTCCGACAGCTATGTGTTGTAAGATGAGAGAGAAAAGAGAGGGTTCTGCAAAAAGCAGCAAAATGAAGTTGCAACTGTATGTCGTGTATACGCAAGATCCAGAAGACAGCCAACCGCTGCAGTATAAAAGAGAGCTGCCAAGGAGATGCTGCCACAAGACATCCTTCATCGCATAAACGTCGATGAACAGCAACTCTTGGTGTATTATTCCTTCAGGGTCTCGGAAAAAGTTGATATGTCAACAACGGTGAGAATTGTATTGATGCTAATGATTTTTTTGGGGAGCTTCTTTAGATAAACTGTACTATTTTGAAGAAATATCTAGTTTAATGCATTCTAACTGCATAATATAGTGTGTAACTGCACTCACAGTAACAATTACAAGCTTTGATACATATGAGGCCATCAATTACGAGAAAAGTAAAACATTTACTGCGAAAGAAAGTGCAAGTGGTGCCGACTGAGCATCCTAATTTCACTGCAGCTATGCTACATCTCTATAGTATGATGACCTCCGATATGCATTGTTCCCGGCTTGCATGGGCTTTGTATCAACGCGTATTAAATTCAGTGCTAAGAATTCCGCGGTAACTCAAGAAGTCATAGTGTAACACGAGATATTCACTTCCACAAAGACATAAAGGCTGCTAACAAGTCGACATAACTTAATGCTGACATATTCGAGAAAAAAAGCCACGAAGAGTGAAGAAACACTGTGAGAAAAAAAATAATGCCGAAAGAACTGATAGATATTCATAATCAATTATCACAAATTCAGAATATAAATACGACGCACGCTGAAGACTTCACGTTCTCAATGGCAAAACGACTTGAATTTTTCATACATAGACCCACACAAACACATGAAACCTGCTGTCAAGGCGATGAGGCAATCCGGAGCTGTAACCAAAACAGTGCAATTCACAGTGTAGGGGGCACTTCGAGAGCGGCTAATATAAGAAGCAGTCTTCAGTGCCTCAGATGCTGCAGCTCATTAGAGACATACCTTGCTTTTTAAATGAACCACTTATTTTAGTTTTAATACTACGTACTATAAGCATGCAACTCACTGTGCAGGGACAATGCAGATGTGTTTTTAAGCTATGTACGCAGCACACGGAGGAAATTCCACACTGAAAGTGTACTTATTGTAGTCGCCCTACCTCAATAACCAAAACTTTTTGCGGCATTTCAGGTGCAACTGCTGCTTGTCTACTTTGTGGTTCAAACCCAAGGACAACTCTACCACCAGCAGCCCGCACAAGCCGAATACCCTGGCGCCGGCTCCGCTGGCTACGCTGCTGCAGGGAGACCTTACCAAGGATACGATTATTTCACCTCTGTAGGTACCGCGTACGCTTTTAATTTCTTTTTAATCTCGCACACTTTTAAGAGCTGCTGCGGCGGCTGCATTTTTGATGGAGTAGAAAATTGTGTAGGCCCATGTGCTCAGATTTCGGCGCACGTTAAAGAACCCCAGGTGGTCGATATTTCTGGAGCCCTTTACTACGGCGTCTCTCATAATCATGGTTTTGGGACGTTAAAACTCACATATCAATCAATCATCAACACTTGCAAGGGCTACAGTTAAGGCTGATCATTGGTCATGACAGCAGTGGCAAGTAATCTCTTGCCAGGGCAGTAGTGACTATCCAAAACTTTTAACAAACTCGCTCACGTATCAATCGAGACAGCTGTTCTTTCTATTCACAAATAACGTTAATATAACGCGCTTCGAAAATATGCTTGAACCAACATTGAGCCCTTTTGGTAAACTCGAGTCCTGGTAAATATGTAGATATATGTGAAAATTGATGGCTCGGATATATCGTATACGTTTGCTATGTGTAGCTCAGAAGAATTTCAGCTCTCAATGAAATTTCTCTTACTTTCCGCTACAAGCTGTGACGAATAAGAAAGAATCCTTTATTGATACGGTGAAGACGAAGATCATAATAGCTTTCACACTGTTGTTGTTCGTTTGCCACCATCTTGTAACAATGCGTTGGTTATTTTATATCTAAGACACTTTCTAACTGAAAACAATGTGTCACATCAGGCGCTTTTATTGTAACTACCAGTACAAATGCGCACATAAACGCACTTTCTTGCCAATTACCATAGAGGAATTTGAAAGCATGCTATGACTGTTGCGCGCCGAACGCGTTCTTTCAAATATCAGCAAAATATTTCATTCAATTTGAGAACGATGCCTTACATTACCAAAAGTAGTGGCTGGCCGCTAAATGCCACCAACGCTAAGTGACGGTGTTGCTGAGCAGAAAAAAAGAACAAACTGCAAAAGATTCCTCTTTCACCTTTCTTTTATTGTTACCGAAAAATATAACTCTCGCAACAATGTCAACAACAGTGTCACGCTTCAGATATTTGAATCAAACGTGACAATCGCGCACAGACTTTCATGAACAAACATGCAGATAATTCCCAAGTTACAAAAATTGGCCGTACTCTGTGGTACAGAATTTATCAAGCAATAATGGGCTTGGCACATTCACTCACGCGCTTGAGAACGACGTACACTAAGTTTGGCAGAGTCCTGTAACGCTCCGATATGTGCTTTTTCATTTTCGCTTTACAGCTGTAGGTATTCGCAGTCTTCCTGTACAGTGCAATGTTCACGTGGCCACACTTCTCCAAAGAGGCCGGAAGAATGAAATTGGTTGCCAGGCTACTTCTCGTTTTCAATACGAAAATGAGATTACGTCCTTTTCTGTATTTGCGCACTATTATTGTGACTATTTTGTTTTGGTCATATGCACTTTGGGAAAAGAATGCAGGTGAACAGCTTCTGTCTTATGTCTTGCAGTCATGGCATCTTTCGCGATTGCTTCTCGCATCGATAAGGCATATTGCGGTGCTGTAAATATTCCTAATTCTATGCCAGAGTGATTTGGTTCTGTATGTAGGTTACGGAACAAACTTCAAAAGACCTTCTACCCATTTTTTTCAGCCACCTCAGCCATACAGTTTCGGCTACGGTAACGTGGACGAGTACGGTAACCGACAGTTCCGCAGTGAGCAAGGCCACTTGAACAATGCCAAGATGGGCTCATATGGCTACCAAGACGTCAATGGCCTCTACCGCCGAGTCAACTACGTGGCAGATGCGAACGGCTTCCGTGCCACCGTGGACACCAACGAGCCGGGCACCACCCCTGGTGCCAGCGCCGACGCTGTCTTCAACGCCGCCTCAGTCGTTCCACCAGTTGCCACACGTGCTGCACTCGGAGGAGCGCGGGTCCCTTATGCCACTGGGGCTTCTGCCCCTTACTATGCTGGTGGCTATCGCAGCTACGGAAGATACGGAAACAACGCTTACGTAGGCGTTGCTAAAGCTTCCGAATATGCTTCTTACGGACGTACCGGATATGGTGCTCATGATCCAGCATTTGGCGGGCAAGCTCACGGTGGTAGCTCTCTTTACGGGTTTGGCACAGCTGGTTTCAATGTAGGCTACGCGCCTGGTGCCTATGGCACACCTACTGGGTACCATAGTTTCCCTTCCGCTCATCACGGCTACCACCGCCGTGCTTAAGAGTGCGTGTGCAAAAGCATGAATGAAACGATGAAGACAGTCTTTTAATAAACGGTAATAAGGAAGAACAAATAGCGTCCCTTACACATGTGAAAAAACAACACAGCAAATACATGTTATGCATCAATCCGAACGACAATTTTCTGTGTAAGAAACTGTGATAATCCCAAGCAACGTGTTATCTAATTTTTAATAAATGCAAGACATGGGCACGACTCTATTGCTGTTTAAAAGATGATATTCCAGTCACTCATTGAGCGACTAAGGCAGAACTTGACCTCAATGGAACCTAAATTCCAACTAATGCCGAGGTTACAGCAGCGCGACCTCCGACTAAGTTCAAGGGAGTAAACAAAGCACTTCCGGCATGCGCGTTGTTGCTCTAGTGAAGAGGGTGGCCGATACGCCCCGTCTAAAACAAAAATGCATTGTTAGTTGTGATTGGTAAAAAAAAAAGACAATGACGGTGTGCTTCCTGGTGCTTGACTTTCCGAACCAGCTGTGCCCGCGAAGTCAGCCTATCAACTTATGACTTGTGGTGACCCGTAGAGGTGTAGCGCCACAATTGGGCCACGTGTGAACAGTACGTGGCGAGAAGCTTGATCACTGGCGACGTGCCGAATCAGCTGCAGATGGAAGACAGCGGGCCGAAGCGTCAGACGCCGGCAATCTAGGTTTGGACCACAGAACACTGCTGTCCACGCTGCTGCCGTCCAACCTTCAGCTCGGTCGGCGTCGTCCGCCCGAGGGCTACATGCCTGGGCGTGGCCTGGCCTACTGTTCTGCACCTTGCCGAGGGCATCGCGGATCTCGGTGAGGCATCTTCGTGGTCAGCTCTTCGGCAACAGGGACAGCGTTACCTGGCTAATGATCGCGGTTGCGCCGAGCATTTCGTCGACAAAAGCTCTCCACTGAGCAGGCTGGCCATTCACTGCATGGAGCGTCGAGTCTCTATGTGGGTTGACAGCTCTGTAGTCCGACCCACACCGTTGAGAATCATCGTCACCACAGCGTCGGACTTTCAGACTTGGGTCATTCCATAGCGTATTTCTATCGCCTCCTGCCCTACTCCTAAGCGTTCAATATATCTTCCGGCGTACCGTGAGGTTCCAGAACTTTATTTATTAAATTCACGTGTATATTTAGATATGAATTATTTCTTGGTCGTATTTATGCTCTGCGGCGTCGGCGTACACACTGAAACTACGCGACTCAATTTTTTTCCTCTCTTACGCTCCCCCTACCTCGCTTCGCGACGCAGAAGCAGGGCGCAGGGAGTGGCGGCTAACTTACGTTCGCTCCCCTCCTCTCGTCGAGGCATTCCTCCCTGTGGCGTTTACACCGCCATAGCGCATGCGCGTTTCCTCTCTCTTCTCTCCTACGCCAACGCAGGAGACGTCTGCTAGCGAGTTTATTAAATGACTAAAAATCGACAGATCCCACGAACTGTGGGAATCGATATGCGAAGCACAAATGAGGAAGGTTGATATGTTTCGAACATATTTGGATGTGCCATTTACCTTCGTCGTCTATTCAGTATTGTGATCCCAAATTTATTATCATGTGAAATGATATATGGAGCTAGCGAAATGGCCGCGAGCACGCCATAAGCGTAGCATGTAGCCATGATATACATAACATGCATGTCATGATTATCATGTTTAGACGTGTGATATACCTTCGTCGTCTATTAAAATCACGTGATACAAATTTTTGTATATGTTGAGCTAGCGAAACGGCTTCGAGTGCGCTATGAGCGTAGCAAGTAGTGATGTTTTACAAGACATGCATGTCATGTCATACTAAACCAGTTTTCAAAACGTCATGTGAATGAAACCACCTCGGCCCCGCCACTGTGGTCTAGTGGCTATCGTACTCGGCGGCTGACCAGCAGTTCGCGGGATCGAACTCCGGCTGCGGAGGCTGCATATCCGATGGAGGCGAAGATGTACGCCCGCGTGCTCAAATTTGGGTGCACGTCAAAGCCTAGTTGGTCTGAATTTCCGGAGCCCTCCACTACGCCATCTCTCATAATCATATGGTGGTTTTGGGCCGTTAAACACAAGAAATCAACCAACGAAACCACCGCAAGAGTAGCAAGACGATGAAATGTAAATCATGACACTCATGATATACAAATCATAATTTTTACGTTATCTCTACTTAATTACACTCGTCATGCAGTCATGTTATGCCATACCAATTTTGATATCGATATCATTATAGAGGCGGTCGGGAGAGCTAAATGTCGTGGGTGGCTAGATAGATAAATACGCTCAAATTCACCGAAGTTCGCTAAAAAATGCTTCATATTTAAAACCGATTGCTTGCGTTGCTGCACAGCCGTTCAGAGGTAACACCAAATATATTGGTGCCGAATGTTGACTTCCAAGGTAGTTCTGGTGCGTTGTTGAACAATAACAGTTCGCACTAAAAATTCACTGCAGGTCCCTGTGTCCAAATTACAGCCTTCGTTTCTCATTGCCATTAGCCGTGTTCGGCATGTTCCATATGGAAACAACAGTCCATCACTGCGTGCTTTGCGCAAAGCACGCAGCCAGCGTCAATGTCACCACCAGTATAAGAGTTAGTGCCCGCTGCTTCGCATCTACTAATGGTTCGTTTTAGCGGCACATGACGTAATTGTTTTTCAATACCTTGGCATAGTATTCATGCTGATGTACTTCTGTGTGTAGCTGCTTCTCCGTGCTGTCGTAAATTTCGTGTGTTTTTACTTCGTGTGTTTTACGTAAACTTCGTGTGTTTTACACGAGTGGTAAGTTGTTTATTGTTTAGAACAATGCAGATACTTCCACTAAGACTAAAAACGTATGTACTGAGCACTTTGTCATTCTAATGTGACTTATGGAATGCAAGTCTGGGAAACTATGTCACAAAGAAATTACCGAAGGCTAATATTTATGCAAAATAATATACTGCATTGTTTTAACAAATACAGAGGAACCATACAAGACCAGCAAACTGCTTCATTACTCATGAAACATTCCAAGCTCAGCGTGGATCAAACATATTACTTTAAATCGCTCCAGGTAATTTAAAAGGACAAGTTATACGAGGAAAGATGTACCAAAACACTACACTACCATTTATCAGAACAAAAGAAGCGAGCACCCAAACAAGAACCAACTATGGACAACAAAGTGTTGCATACCACACACCTTACGGTACAATTGTATTACACATAATTAAAACTTGAAGGCTACCAAAGCAGCCTTTCAAAAACAAACAACTTGTTACTAACCACTAGCCCACATTATCAAAGCTAATAAGTGGAGTTTTGTGCCCCGACCAATTTTGAAATGATTCATCAATTCGTATTAGGTCTGCAGTATTATACAGTTTAATCTAGGTGCATCAGTATGCAGTTAGTGTTCCTCAGTGGTTGAATTCTTAAAGACGATAGTCTTTCTTGGTGACCTTCCACGCGGGAACTTTGGTCGGTCTGTCTGTCTGTCTGTCTGTCTGTCTGTCTGTCTGTCTGTCTGTCTGTCTGTCTGTCTGTCTGTCTGTCTGTCTGTCCACCTTTACCGCGAACCGGGTACTATAAACAGGACCAGCCAATACCCCGAACGACCGACCCCATCCGCAGCGCCCACCAATGTTGCTCAAGGATCAGCGTTCATACGTGTGCGATTGTCAATTTAAAAGCAATTATCGCGCATAGCTGAGGCACCATAACAACCCGTATATATTCTGCATGTTCGTCCTTCACTAGAAAAAGCATACGTAAGTAGTTCTAAGGACCATAGCGCTTATCACGCTGCGCTGACCATGCAGCGATTGCACGAAAATGCGAGTGTTTCCAACGCTTTGCTAAGATCACCTGGTCTTGGCCCCTTCCCGTCGCCTTGCGTTCTACACCTTATCACCTCTGAGATGGGCGCACACACCCGCCTCAGGGCCACGCGCTTTGTTTTAAAAAAAACTGCCAGATTGCGCTCAATTCTCACGTGTGACCTGACTTGATGCGCTCGTTCGCCTGCTCTGCACCCTCGAGGCTCTCTAACGCAGCGCCGAATACTATTCACCGATTTTCTTGCGCAGAACATCAAATAACTGTTTTGTTCACTTTCTCCACAAGCAAGAATATCGTCTTTCGATGACAATTGCAGATTATATACAGATACGGGGCTATTCTTTGAAAGTTTCACTCGCTTAGGTATCTTTACGTGAGTGAAGTCTCATTTTGCAAATGTGCCAGGTAAAATTTCATCTTTATTTCGGTGTATATTTTTGTATGTACACTTACAAGCTATTTGTAGTCAATTTATTTGTAAGCAATATACTTATTTTACCTGTTTTTTCTGCACTCATAGCGATCCTTAGCATAAACTATGGAAGGACAGGCATTTTTCAGGTTGATTGCCTTTAGCCCTTGCCCCTGCATTGAGCTCCGTAATGTGCCCATTGTAAATAAAGTACTCTTACTCTTACACCAATGTCAATCAGGAGCAGGAATATAACTGCATTTTTCTCTCTTCTGCCACAGTAGTATAGCCATACTACTCTTTTACGGGAAAGTTGCGTGTAAAGCATATGTCGCTTTACATTTACATATTGAAGTCGACAATGCATATAAATCAACCAAACTTTTTGCAACAGTAAAAGAGTGCTTTGAAGAGTAGCTCAGTATTTTGACTAACGAAAATTTCCTGCAGCCTTCGACACAGTTTTCAGTTCCGATAATTGGACCAATTGCATCATGAAATTTCGGGTGTGGTTTCTTGCATATTAGGGTTTTTCTAGAGAAAACAGTTTTGGGTGTGGTTTTTTGCGTCTTGAATTTCTACTAGAGAAAATTGCCTCATCCAGAACAAAACATTCGAAACAATACAACAATCAAGTACAAAAAAGATTTATGCAAGCATTTGTTTTTGTTCGGAGCATTTATGATTGGAATCGGTTGCCTGAAAACATAGTCGAAAGTGTCAATCTACAAAGTTATATGTATGCTTGCTCCCGTTTGTCCAGTTTGTCAGAATAACCGTATTGTATTGTATTGTATTTGTGGGCTTTAACGTCCTAAAACCACCATATGACTATGAGAGACGTCGTAGTGGAGGGCTCCGGAAATTTAGACCACCTAGGGTTTTTTAACGTGCGCCCAAATCTGAGCACACAGGCCTACATTTCCTCCTCCATCGGAAATGCAGCCGCCGCCGCCGGGATTCGATCCCGCGACCTGCGGGTCAGCAGCCGAGTACCTTAGCCACTAGACCACCGCAGCGCGGGCAGAATAATCGTGAACGATTTAAATTGTTTAAGCGGTTGTTCACCCTTCAATTGTCTTGTTGGTGGTAGCCCATTGCCTGAACATGTTCAATGTACTATATCACTTCAAATATTCTTTTTTTTACTTTTCTTTGGTTGCGTATACGGATGTACCCAAACTTGCTATATTGCATATATTGGTGAACTGGACGTAATGATTTCTAATACAATTTCGTGTTTTGTTTTCTTATACCTATATGTTGTGCAATTATTGAGTGCTCTGTTTTAAAATTGTTTTAGCATGTACTACGTATATACATGAGAGTTTTGTAACCACAACTTCTGTCTTGGCTCATGTGCTGACAGTATCAATAAAATAAATATATGAAAAACTTTGGGTATGACAACTGTGCGAAAACTTATCACTCTGTGTTTATTTTAAATGTTATGAATAATATCAGTCAAGTCATGTAGTTCCAGCTTTGGTTATTACCTCAACAAGTGCAGTAAACTATGCGGTGTAAACATACACTCAAAGTGGCGGCATAATCATGATAATTGTAATACGTTCGGTGGTGCTAGTACATAAATCTCGTGATTTGTAAATCTTGACGCTACTTCACTTTTTGCTTATTCGGGTCTTTAAAAAGTCATTCTTGCTGTTAAAGCTGTTCGAACAAAGTTGGTCCTATGATATTTTTTTGGCAGAGTATGACCAACAAATTCACTGTACGAACAATTCCTAGGACGTATAGTGCAATATATCAACAGAGTCACACCATTATTTTTATTTCAGAAAAAATTATATTTCACAGGCCCATTGCATGAACATAATTCTGCACAATATATTGCAGGTGAAGTACTTTTTGTTTCATGAACATGAATGTTTTTCCTAAAACATATAGCTGAGCAAGAAAATAATGAGCAGGTATGTCAGTAAAGTTTGTGTACTGCAGAAGCGTACCGTGCAATAGACTGCAATTATACACTCCGTGCGTATTTTTTTTGTTTACTATGCCTACTCATTCATAGGGAAACAAGAGACTCGAGTTCTATTTGCAGGGCTACAGTTTACCTGCACTTTGTCACTTTATAAGAGATAAGTAAATGAGAGTTTTCAATAATGCTTATTTGTACTTTTCATTCTAGAGAAAAAAGTTGATTTAGTATGTGTGCTTGCTTCCGTAATCGTACTTCTCAAAGTTGGTCCGTGTATTGAACTATATTGTACATGAAGTAGCCCACATATTAACCATGCTAACATCCGTGCTACGCCAGAAAGCCTTTTTTGATAATGTCAATGATGGCGTGAATAAAAGCGGCCAGTATAACGCCACTTGATGAGCCTCGCCAACGATGCATGTCACCAGTAGGCACAAAGTAGAAGACAAATACTGCATGGAAGGTTCGTAGAAAACGCTATGTATTTAAAAACAAAACAAGATATTTTTAAAATTAGTACTAGAGGCATATCTTTCCTAATTAACAACAATACTGCGATAACAAAACTATAACACAGATTGTTACAAAGTATGAAGACATAGAAACGTAATGAAAAGACTACACAGATTACTGAAAAAAGGTTGTGTGAATGGCACGATAAGACAAAGTATTTAGGCGGGTATAGGATGAGGTATTCAAGAACAATGATACGATGTAACTTAACACGAGACCATCCCTGCACTTTGGTAGTAAGAAACTAGTTTGTACTTTGGTACCATGGAATGAATGGCGAATCGTAAGTGGGACGATTTCAGAAAGACATGAATAATTTTTCCTCGTTCCTGTTTATAAAAGCATGCAAGCTGTAATCAAATAGTTTTTTACGGGTGCAACATGGTTTTGTTAGAATACATGCTCAGTGGCTGAATCACACCGCTCACGAAAATTGCGTGGAGAATTTTCTCCGGCAGTGGTTGCACTTTTATTAAGTTTGACAAATTATGTTGCCCAAAACGAACAAACAATAGCTAATTTGACAATAAAAGACCACATAATTTGAAGTAAGCTTGGGTTTGATGGCAAAATATATCTGTTAGACGAAGTGATTCTCCTGATTCTAGAGAGTGTTGAAGAAAGATTATTGACATGTGCATTTCATGACATTGGGCTGCTGAACTTCATTCCTAATGATTTCAACGTGTCCACATACTCAAATGCAGTGTCACCTAGATATTAGCAGGGACGTAAAACTACTTGTTTTCTTTTAAAAAGACAAAGCACTACTTTTGTTTTTATTTATTTTTTTACCTAATAGATGACCATGCAGCAAGAAATTAAAGTGCCTTGATCGCGATATCAGGTAAGTGATGTATATTATTCGAAGAAAAGTATAGGGTGGTGTCATTTGTGTTTAAAAAAATTGCGTAAGTGTTAATCTTAAGAATACCATTCATAAATATATTAAACAGTACTTGCGCCCGAGTTCGCAAGATGCAAGCCAGATATTTGGTTGCCAGCAATTATTAAACTTGTTTAAACTTGTTGAATTTCTCTCATGTGTGTTTCTGTTTAAAAGCGTGTTTCATTGCCTCCTTTTTTTGCTTTGGGTTTCTATAATATTATTTTCAAATAAGTTGTTGTGATAGTTAGTTCTCGCTACTATAGTTTTTCTGTTCAAGCGGATACAGAGTGATTTGTATTGTGCCAGCACGTCTGCGCTTCTTGTTTTGATAAGCATAGCAATCATGCCGTGTGTATTGCTGAAAAGAGGCAACAGAGCTTAGACTCTCGTGCTCGGCCAGTGCAAAGCAGAGGAGGAGGAAGTCGGATAAAGAACGGCTGGCCTACAGCGAGGGTGCAGTTTTTTCTGTTACAATGGCGCAGACGTCCAAAACGCTGCTTTAACGTGGACACTACTGGTGCTCGTGCATCGTCGGCGTTCCGGAGCTGCCACACAAGAAAGGGCCTGGGCCATGGAACCCATCTACCAACTACAAGCCAGACCACCAAGTACCATTCTGGGATGACTTCTCTGCCTCCTCGTCACGCCAAAACCAACCGGCACTGCAAGCGCCGTCCGAGGACGACGTACAAGCCTCCTCGGCGCCTCAACGTTCCTTTATCGGCGCCGTTACCCGCCGTGACAACGTCACACTCAATACTCCATCAGCACCTAGGCAGCCCAGGGGTGTTGTCCAAGCACTCTCGGTCAGTCACCGGCGCAGTGGGTACGCTATTCGAGGGTACTCTTCGGACGTCACCACTGGCTCCGCTGGCAGGTCACCCGAAAGTGCCGCCGAGCTTTCGTGCACTACCATGCGACTCCGCCTCGTGATCAGCACCTTAACAGTGTCGAGTTATGTGCTGTTCACTGCGACCTTGCCATTTTGTTTATTTTACACATTCCTGGCTGGGAAAGGAACCCAGGAAGAAGAAGAGCGTGAGAAGAGGGAGACGCGCGGACGCTCAAGCAAAAGCAGAGCGCTTCCGAGCGCAGCTCACTAAACAAGTATCTTTTGCCTTTTGCCTTAACGATGAAGTTCGGTTGGATAGTAGCGTCTGGGACGCCATAGTCCTAATATTTGGTGCCTAAGAATCGAAATAGAAAACCAGGAACCTACGGACGGCTACCAGTCCACTGCAGCGTCACGGACCGACTGAAGTCGAAGCGGACGTCGCGGCGAGCACAGAACACGAGGATAATAAATTAGGCAAATGCTCTCCTCGCTAACAACTCTTACTCTTATGACCACCTCCATCCCGTATATGAGATGCTGCATGCTAATAACGAAGGCCTTAAAAACTTGAAGAACGAGATCGAGCAGCATATACCTGACGAAGAGTTCGATCTCGAGTGTAACGCCATCTTACATTATGAGGACAGTGCTACGCGGATTCTCGCAGAGATTCTCAGCAAGAAAAATCGCATGCTAAGGAGCACGACTGGAACTCAAGAAGTAGTTGCCCAGACAGCCGCAGCACCATCAGAGGGAACTGGAGTTGAATTGCCTAAACTGACAATAGCTTCTTTCACTTGCGACCTATGCTAGTGGACTGAATTCAGGTAACAATTCGACCAATTCGTTCATAGTAGCGCTCCCATCACTGCAACAAAGAAGTTTCGTTACCTACGACTGTATCTGAAAGCAGACGCTGCATCAGTAATTGCGGCCCTTCTGACGACAGAAAGTTGCTACAACGACGCCAGCAGCATGCTACAGAAACGTTTTGGGGACAAGATGCGTCTAAAGTAAAAATATTTGCCAGGGTACGGAAGTTGAGCCCTGTTCATTCATCAACTGACACCAAAGCGCTACGTAGCTTGTATGACCAAGTTATCGTTATTATCCGAGGCCTAGAGACTTTGGGTGTGCGCAAGTTGCCATTTTTGTCTATGCTCTGCGACATCCTACTGCGTGGTCTTCCACGGAATATAGTCGTGCAGATCGTGTGACGTCCAGTTGGCACATAACTCAAGAGGTCAAATTATATCCTTGGGATTGGACCGTCTGCTCAACTTTCTGTGTATTGACCTGGAAAGCGTGGAGAAGAGTGATTTTACGGCTGCCAGAAGACGAGCACATGAAGAATCCCCGTGGCAAGTCAGACGACGTACTCTCGGCGTGATAAACCAACGTCATTTGTGCTTCACAGCAACTCGGTATGGTAAAAAAGGACAACTGCTTCTTCTGCTTGTCCAGTCATCTCGGATCGGAAGCATGCACAGCTGTCTTGTCACAGGCGCAGAAGAACAGAAAAAGAACTGTTTTTCAACGAAAAGAGTTGTTTCTGCTGCACCACCAAAGGGCATCAGGCACGAGACTGCGAAAATATTTCCTGCTCCAAATGCCGATCTCAACACGCTACAAGCATGTGCAATCCTGACAGGCGTTCGCGGAAGTCAGACTATGCTAACAAAGACGACAAAAAAAAACTACGACAGTCTTTCTATCACATTAAACAAGACCCTTGAAAGAAGGCTTTAGAGCTTGCGTTTTTCTTCAGACTTTCAGAGCATGGGCCATGAAGGACGACACCTTCCACTACATAAGAAGCGTTTTTGATGGTGGCAGTCAGAGGGCTTTCATAACTGCAGATTCGCCCAAGTATCTCAAACTGAAAACCATGGCAACAACTCGAATAGGCTTCAATAATTTCGCAAGTTCATAAAACCAAGAGGCGAAGATGCGTCGCTTTGTGGAACTACGACTGCGAATACAGTTTTCCGACACGGAAATAGGATTAACAGCAATAAAAATCTTAAGCATCTGCCAGGACATCGCAGAGACAGCAATGAACCTGTCCTTCGCCACGCCATTCAAGAAGCTGGAAAAGGATGTCGCCGATGAGCTGAAATACCCATCTATCATCACTAAGAGTGGCATCAGCGTACTGATGGAGTCCGATCAGATGTAGAAAGTTCTGAACGGCGAAGTTTTACTGTGCGAAGGCAAGGAATCATTGATCGCACTGAACTCCAAGCTTGAATGGACCTTCCAGGGAAGCACATCGCACTTGATATCTTGACCAACTACTTCACAAATGATGGTGTTTGTGCTAAATTGCCCAAGCTACCGATTTTGATGAGATTTTCTGCTCTTTTGGGGAACTTGAAAACATACGAACTACCGACAGGTCAAGCAAGCCACTTAAAATGTGCAACACCATGATGCATTTTTAGAAAAGCATTAGCTTTGTAAATTAAATATATGAAGCGGCCCTCCCTTGGAAGGATGATTTCGAGCTTGCAAGAAACAGGCAAGTCGCCATTACTCGACTGGACAAGCTTGTCAACCGTCTCTACTCCAGCAAACGACTGCTCGAAATTTATGACCGTAGCATAAGAGAATATTCGTGGCCAGGACACACTGAAGTAGTCAGTGATGTAGCTTCAGATGTGACGAAGGTGTATTACATGCCGCACAAAGACGTCGTCCGTTAACAAGTGCTGACGACGAAAATTAGAGTGGTTTTTGACGCTTTTTTACATGCTAAAGGTTGCAAGTTCCTTAATTACTGCCTTGAAAAAGGTGACAACTTGTACCAAGACTTCTTGGAAATTCTACTACGCTTCAGAACGCACCCAGTGGCATATATTGCCGACATACAAAAAAATTCCTTCAGATCATGATTCGGGAGGACGGAAAAGACGATTTCACTTTTCTTTGATTTGCAGATGGATGATTTATTCAAGGGCACGATTCAAGAGCGCTGGATGACATGAGTGCCTTTCGGAGCTACATGTAGCCCACTCTTGCTAACAGCTACTATTCTATACCACGTGAAAAGAGCATCGGCTGCCATAGCAGAAACAGCGAAAACTCCCGAGTCGTTTTACGTGGATGACTTAGTCACTGGTGCCGACATTAAAGGGGACGCCGCTAAACTTTGTCGAGAAGTGCAAACATTAATGATATCGGCCGGCATTACAATGCAAAAGTGGACAACAAATTCAGAAAACTTGACGCGAATGCTTGAACATCATGAAGAGTCTACTTGTAAAAAGATGGTCGTTCTTCAAGAAACATCAGTCAAGGACCTGGGTATTGTGTGGAATACTACAAAGGATGAATTCAGCTTTTCAAATCTACTCTGGATTTCGACAGCACAGACGGACACAAAAAAATTTGTCTGGCAGTCAGCATCAAGAATGATGGACCCGTTGGGATTTGTAGGACCACATATTATTGCCATACAGATAATATTCCGGAACCTGTGGATACGAGGAATTGCCTGGGACGAAGTACTACCCAATGACCTGCGAAAAGAATGGAATGATTGGTCATCCAGCTGCCACAACTGCAAGACGTTTTTGTTCCTCGCTATCTGGGTAGTGGAGCCAGGAAGCCCAATTAGCTTCAAGTACATGTTTTCTGTGATGCCAGTCTAGCGGCATACGGAGCAGCAATGTACGTAGTGCCATGTTCTGAGAAGCCGAAACTGATGATTGTGAAGTCACGAGTAGCAACCTTTAACGAGACAATGCTGCCACGATTGGAGCTCCTGGCTACCTTATTCGGCTCAAGAATTTCGGCATACGTGAAAAGTGGTTTGAGGAATGTTCAAGTTGACTACACGACGTGGACAGATTCCGCAATTTTGTTATCATAGATAAAAGGTGACGCCAAGAACTGTAAACTGTTCATAGCCATCAGAATCAATAAAGTTTGGTGTACAACAGATTAATCAATGTGAAGATACTGCGCTGGACTGGACAATCCAGCTGACCTACTGCCGCATGGTGTGACGCTTGAAAGACTGCTGTGCAGCTAAAATGGTGGCATGATCCTGAGTTGCTAGTTAGACCAATGTCTGAATGGACCCTACAGTTCAGTGAACTGGACAAAGAGGAAGCCACCCAAAGTGAAATTGCAACAGTCCACATCACCCTAGTGACACGCTTCTCAGTTACAATAATCGATACTCAACATTACAGCAGGCTTCAGCACCTACTAAGTATTCAGATTCACTGACCTATGCCGAACAAGAACGGATCGCACTGGCCCTTCCGTGGCAGAAATCCTGGACGCTGAACAGTATTAGATAAGATGTACACAAGAGCAAGCCTTCTTGCAGAGCTCACCGCTTTCACCAATGGGCAACGAGTCGAGTCTACATCTGGAATTGCTGAACTACGTTCTTACATAGACAAAGATGGAACTCTTCGGGTTAAAAGCCGTTTATCGCTCATGCATTTTATACAAAATTTCAAGCACCCAACCATAATGCCGTCAAACCACCGCTTTTTGACACTTTTGGCAACTAGAGCCCACCTTCAAGTCCTACATTGAGCAGTCAGAGATACGCTTAACCAGCTTCGGCAACACTACTGGATTTGTCGACCCCAAAATTTGGTAAAGAGAGTGCTGCATGGCTGTGGTATATGGAAGCGTTTCAATGTGGGAGCAGGAAGTGTCACCAACGAACCCGTCCAAAGTTGTAGAAGTCGACTTTGGGGGCCCTCTGTATGCGCGTACGGAGAAAGGGGACACCAAGTGCTACGTTGTACATTTCACGTGCGCCGTATCTGGAGCCGTGCATCTCAAGCTTGTCTCAGAAATGACATCCGAGGATTTCCTGCTGTGCCTTCGATGATTTACAGCTCGGAGAGAATTAGCTAGGATAATCTATTCGACAACGCACGAACCGTTCACAAGACATCAGCGGACGTAGGGCGTCTACACCGAATGATCACTAAAGAGGATTGACTGCTTTGGGGGGTTTAACGTCCCAAAACCACCGTATGAATATTAGAAACGCCGTATTGAAAGGCTCCGGAAATTTCGACCACCTGGGGTTCTTTACGTGCACCCAAATCCGAGTGAACGGGCCTAGAACAATTCCGCCTCCATCGAAAATGCAACCGCCGCAGCCAGGATTTCATCCCGTGACCTGTTGGTCAGCAGCTGAGTACCTTAGCCACTAGACCACCGCGGAGGGGGATCTCTAAACAGGACGTCACTGGTCACCTCAGCACCAACGGCATTTCGTAGAAGTTTATTGCACCAAATGCTTCTTGGCTGGGTGGGTGGTGGGAGTGCCTCGTACGATCAGTAAAGCTCCCTCTGCAAAAAATTATCGGCAACGCTCGTCTGAACTACAAATAACTATCGACAGTGCTGGCTGATGTCGAAGTAGTCGGGAACTATTGGCCTCTGACTTTCATCAAGATAGAAGCAGGGGAACCTTGCACTTTAACAGCAGCTGAACTACTCCTTGGACGAAGGTTAGCTTCTATACCACATGCGACCACTGACGAAGTCATCAGTAACCCAAGCGAGCAGACGCCATACGCAGACAAAACTACAGAAAGCTACTGATTGAAAGTTTTTTGAAGCGTCAGCAAAAAGAATACCTGTTGCAACTACGATCCCCACACTCTGCCGACACGAGATGAACTACTGCATTGAAGCAAGAGGACGCGTTCTCGTGCATGCGGACAACACGCCACGCCAGCTATGGAAGCTTGCAAGGGTCACGAAAGTGTACCACATTTCCTATGGTCTCATTTGTTCCTGCAAGCTCAAGTTGCAAGGCGGTTGCCTTGCGGTCAGGCTGATACAAAGACTGTACCCACTTGAGCTGTGTGTTCCACTTTCCGTGGCCGGGAATGTTGTTTATTTCGCACGTTCTGGGCTGGGACAGTGAACCGAAGAAGAAGAAGAGCGCCAGCAGAGGGAGACGCGGGACGCTAAAGTGGAAGCAGGGCGCTTCCGAGCGCTGCTCAATAAGCAAGTTTTTTTTTGCATTGTGCCTTAACGACAGATTTGAGCTGATAGCCGTGTCTGGAACGCCATTGTCAGGTCTGCCCGACATTTATGAGGCGTTGGCCACAGCCTCCTCCCGAGACCATAAACAGAGCTCACCAGAGAGTTGCAGAAAGCACCAGCGTACCCTCGTAGAGGTTTCCCTTCAACTTAACTGACTCGCATCGCTATTTTCTAGAGTTTCGCCTGCCGGGTCACCACCACCTGCCTTTTTCAACTCAATAGAGATACGTGGCTTCCAGGATGACGCCGAGAATTGGGTGGGGACCGTCAGCGCTCTTGTAGATCGTGAAGCCTAGACAGACGAAAAGAATCGCTGCGTGTCATAAACAACCTTCGGAATGCTGCCGCGGCGTGGCACAGGTTTGAAAGCGTGAGGCAGCATTCTTGGGCGGAATGGAGCACCAGGCTCATCAGTGCGTTTGGACGGATTGACTCCGCCCTCACTGCCACTGCCCATTCCAACCTTGCTGCTGCCGAAGATGGAGCTCTGGAGAAGCAAAGCATTAAGGCTGTTACTGCACAGTGCAGCTGATCATCGAAGGCTTCTTCACCGTGCATTCAAACAGACACTAGACTCAAAGAGTGCTGTGAAACGGCGCTGGCGTCCGACGCAAGATAAACAAGACAGGAAGCCGAGGCTTCATTTCTCCCACACAATTTGCTTCCGTGCGCCCCAATTTCATCTTCCCTGGCAGAGCTGGACGCGCCGGTTCTCCTCGTACTCGGCACGCTGTCCGGACGCTAGACGAAGCCGAGATCATGGTTTCGATGGCCATCTTGGGGATAAGGGGACACGCCAATGTGTGATGAAATGGTGGGCCTTTGGGAGGGGAAAAGAGCCACAGTGCTGGACTGCGGACCATCAGTGTCCTTCGGATGAACGGATCGACTGGATGAAGTGCTGCATGTCCAGCAGGCAGAAATTCAGCAAGAGGGCTTCACTAGACGGAGACGAGCACGGTGGGGTTGCGATGACGCTGTTTCCTTTGCCTTGTGACAGAGTTGCGATCGCGAAGAAACCTGCTGTTCCAAAACCATCGGGCATCGATGTAAACAGGGAGAGCGAGCGCCCCGTTCTTGGTTCCTGGTGTGAACACAACTGCAGGGGGGGGGGGGTAGATTTTACGGTTTTTCCACGCCTGCATAACGCTTCTGCTGGGTGTCCTGGTCACCTTTTCAGTGCTGACAATTATGTGGGTTCGGCCAAGAAAGACCACGAGAGCTTGCTTGCCTTGGTGGCTCCTCTAATGCTGTTTAGGCATCTTTCTCTGGGCATGGTCCATCCGCTGTTGCTTATGTGCCGAAGCCGTAGCTGGCCACCAGGAGCAGTTGTTGCGGCTCGTTTGCCGTTGATACATGGCCGAGACAAACCAGTGCGATTTGAGCAGGGCTGCCCACCAAACCTACTTACGGCAGGTCCGCCAGTCGTTGCCGAGTATAACGATAACAATATAAAGTGGCAACAGAGCTTTGGCTCTCGATCCCAGCCAACACGAATTAGTGGAAGACGAAGGTAGATAAATAACAGCCGGCCTGCAGCACAGAGGTTATCTCTTTCTCTCGTACCTCTTACACGCGTTTTTTTTTTGCAGATGCCTTATCAGCTATGCTTTCCCTATACACTGTGCACGAATTCACCAAAGCAATGGGGTTCTTGAATTGTTCGGGTCTTTCGGGAGATAAAGTGTGACGCCTCAGCCTTTGAATTGGCTTTTGAAGGAATTCGCTTTTCGAGAAACAGGAAAACTGACAAGTTATCACAAATATCTATTAATATGCGACCCCAAACGAGCACAGAATCACTGCTAGCAATATAAGGTCTAGCACCGAAGACCTATTAGCAGTGACTCGTGCGGGACTACTGGTCACATGGTGAAAATCAGTAACTTGAATAAGCAATGACACCTGTTGCTGTGATGCACTGAGAGTGCCCTCATATATTTTAAAGTGACAGCTATGCAAGAAGAAAAATGTTATCGATTGAAAAAAAATATTTATCGTTTAAGACATTTAAAAGTGAACATAGCTTTCCCTAAGGCGGGAGGTAAACTACAGAAAATGTTCGGCAGGCTGACGTAACAATGATCACTTCAATATTGGAGCTACAAAGGCAGTGTTCAGGTAATTGTTAACATAAATACTTGTTTTTCACCAGCAGAACAAGGCCTCCACCACACTTCGCAGTTCGGTTAACATAAAAAAATTGTAACAGAGCATGCGCATAACATCACTGTTGTGACAATATCATGTTTCGCTGAAGCTTATGATGTCAAACACGTGCTCAGATTTGGGTGCACGCTAAAGAACCCTAGGTGGTCTAAATTTCCGGAGCCATCGACAACGGCGTCCCTCATAATCAAATGGTGGTTTTGGGACGCTCAACCGCATATATAAATCGAAGGTAAATGACACGTCAAAACATTATAATCTTGACATCCGTGTGACGTAAAACATAGCTACGTGCTAAGCTCATAGCGTGCTCGCGGCCCTTTCCCTAGCTCTGCAGATCACGTCCCACGTTACTAATTTTGGTATACAAAATCTAGATGGGAGCTGACAGATAAAAACAATGTAGTAGGGTAATCAAGTTTCACAGTGGAAGTGCCTTAGACTGACACGACGACGTTTCGATACGAAAACCAATATTTTTCAAAAGCGCCGTGTCACCAGGGACACCGTGTCACCAACAGAGACACGCGCCTCCATCAGGAGATGACGTCACCACTAACCCTTTAAACACTAACACGCCAAAGATGACACGGCGCGTCTGAAAAATATGGGTCCCTCTATCAAAACGTCGGCCAGCCAGTCTGAGGCACTTGCACAGTTAACCCTGATTATCGCACAAATCTGATACTACGTGACGTCAACCGACGACGAAGCTAAATCCAAACATGATAATCACACAATGGAAGCCATGTGCGGCATAACTTAAGCTCGCCTTGTAACGTTATGCTAATATAGAGTGACCTATCCACTTTCGTCATTCGTGCTTCGCATATCATAGATTTCCATCGAACATGGGATCTGCAATTTTTTCAGCTTTTCTAGTAGGTGACGTCACGATGCTGATGGAGGTGATCACTGTCGTAGGCGTGTATGGCACAATCTGCCATTCGCTTGCGCAGGCGTTCTCGTCTGTGGCTTCTTGGCACGGTGTCAGCGACCTATGCGGCACAGATCAACAGAATGAAACAGTCCCTTTTTGAACTTGCCACCACCGACTGAACGGCATATCCAATAAGGATCTCTTTTTAAATGCGAAGCATTGAAGCATTTCTTAGCGAACTTCAGCGACTTTAAGTGTATCTATCTATCTATCTATCTATCTATCTATCTATCTATCTATCTATCTGTCTGTCTGTCTAGCCGCCTACGACTTTTAGTTCTCCTGGCCGTTTCAATAACGGTATCGATACCAAACTTGGTATGGCATAACATGACTATATGACGAGCATATTTGACCAGTCATAACATGAAAATCGTGAAAACTTTGTCATGAAAGTCATGATTTACATTTCATGGTTTTACTACTCTTGTGGTGGTTTATTTCACATGACGTGTTGCAAAACTGGCATGGTATTACATGATTGCATGGCGAACACAAGTGACAAACCCTAACATGAAAATAATGACATGCAAGTCATGTAGCAATATGACTATATGCCCCGCTTATGATGCGCTCTCGACCATTTCGCCAGCGTCACATATATCAAATTTGGTATTACGGTACTTGAATGGATGACGATGGTATCTGACTGGTGCAAAGATGATAAGCATGAGATGCGTGTCGTGTGAGAACATGACTGCATGCTGCAGTCAAGGCGCCAATACATTTCGACGTGATGCGTTGTGCGTGCTCGCCGGCGCCCCGCCGCGGTGGTCTAGTGGCTAAGGTACTCGGCTGCTGACCCGCAGGTCGCGGGTTCGAATCCCGGCTGTGGCGGCTGCATTTCCGATGGAGGCGGAAATGTTGTAGGTCCGTGTGCTCAGATTTGGGTGCACGTTAAAGAACCCCAGGTGGTCGAAATTTCCGGAGCCCTCCACTACGGCGTCTCTCACCATCATATGGTGGTTTGGGACATTAAACCCCACAAATCAATCAATCAATCAATCATCGTGCTCGCCGGCGTTAGTTTCGACGCGTCACGCCAGCGTTGCCACGCCAGGAACCGGTTCTGCCGTATACTCGAGGCAACACCACCTATACTACTGACAAGGCCCCTCCTGAGAGAGCGTGACGTCACGCTAGTTGCCCACCTGCACGCCGGCCGTCGTCGCCACTCGTTCTCGCTATATTTGCTGTGGGCACTTATTGAAAGACGGCGTTTCTTTTTTGTTCTTTTTTTTGTTTCTGCGCGGTCTGCGTTTGTTTACGCCTGCCTTTACACTTTAGTCATCAAACTGTAATAGTCAGAAATGCATTTGTAGAAGTGGTTTTATTTGGAGGAAAGGCTAAAAACATCCTACCTCATTTCTTGTTCAAGGTTTTGATTTTTCTGTCAGCTGCCTTTTTTGTGCGGTGCGTTTGGTGGTGTCAATTCGAAGTCTACAAAAATTTTCAGAGCGACATTTGTTGACACACGCACTACATGCCGCACGATAGTCTCAGAGGTATGGCCATTTTCACAAGTCCCTAGCTCAACATTTCCTAGCAGTGATATGGTAATGGAGCTGACAATGCCACGTTGGTTGTTCGACGCGAGGAACGCCTTTGCATTTTCTTCCTTGGTGAGCTTTTCGACAACAAGCGTTGTCACCAGCACCATGTGCACAGTACATGGCTGCGGAAACTTTAGGCTTCCTCTTGACAAGTAGTCAATCATTGTGTTACCTTCAACATCTATGTTCCTGCTCTCCAGGACGAATACGCTGCTGCAAAATGCGCATCACAGCTTCTTCAGAGCTGAATGAGCACAATATCCAGCGATATAAGCAACGACCTCCATGTCATGCATTGGGTTGGAAATTTCATCATTTGAGATGTGAACAGAGAAGTTATGTTGCGATATTTCTGTGCCACTTTCGCTGCTGATGTCTGGCTGCGGAAGCATCAGCACCATTCGCAGACGAATTTTCTTTATAAACGAGATCGTTTCGAGACAGCAGATTCTCGACGATTGAGATTCGTGCTTAAGTAGGACGGACATTTCGGAAACACCGATGGTATAGCATCTGACACTAGGCGCACCCTCTCGCTGTCGACTGTCGATGTCCGTTTCGACGCTGCGTCGAAATGTGACAGCTTTGTGATGAAGTCAGCCTCGAAGAAGTGGAGTTCACAGACCTGCGCCAAGCATAACAGTGACTTCATTACTTTCATACGAAACGGGCTAATGGGAACTTTGACACGAGCCTGAGTATTCCTGTTCTATTTTACCACACTGCCCTACCTGAAGCGCGACAAAACTACCATCACCACTCACGATACTCGCTCTGTTCAACAGTAACAGAGCCAGAACACCTGTAATGCGATAGAGCCGGTAAGACAACAAACTTCAGCAGTTTCTCACCTTAAAGTGTATGCTTGGTGTGAAATCCTTTTGCTGAATGGCTTTTATCCAAGACTTCTTTCGAGACTCATCCTTGGATAATGCGAAAACACGCGCTTTGGGACGACTGTCATACTTGCCGCGGCACCCGGGAACACAACAACGTCCCATGTCGCACTGATCGATGTGTAATTACATACTCACAAATGCAACACCACTAAAATAGAACACGTGGCAACGGAAGAACACTCAGAGCAGTGGGATGCAGCACCAAGCCTAACGCCGTCTAACCAGCGAAGCAGGTAGCGATAAAAGGAAAAACCTGTCGTGGCTTGTCCGCCGTTCGGGGTAAAAAAGAGCGCGTGGTCACCAAAACCACCACCTGAGCGACGCGTCCTCGGCCACTGGACAGTCGGACAACTAGCGTGACGTATGCCGTCTAGAGAGAGGGGTATGAACGGGCCTTGTGAATCGTCTAGGTGGTATTGCTCGAGGGCGCGTGCTGCGTTGCTTTGACGCATGCGCGTTTCACAGCCTCCAGCGTTCCTCCGTCTCGAAAAGAGGAAGACGCAGTGCTGTCATGGTAACACATTCGTGCCAAACGCAGCATGTCGCATTTAGCGCTGGTTGCAGTCGGGGCGCGCCGACGGACGCTGGTCGCGCCGGTCGCGCTCGGCACCAGACTATACAGTGCTCGCGTTTTGCTAACGTAGCGTCACTGTCAACATTACGTTGGAGTATATTGGACCCCTCGCGATTCCCTCGAGTCCATTTCGATATCTTCACATATAGAAAATTTGGTGTTAAGTGACGTCGATGGACGATGAAGGAATATGACTGGTGCAAACAAGATAATCATTAGACGCGTGCCATGTTGCCATGTAAGAACATGACAACAAACCACGCTCATAGCGTGCTTAAAGTCACTTCACTCGCTCTACATATACTAAATTTGGCATCACGTGACGTGAATAGATGACAAAGGTAAACGACACTTCCAAACATGTTAACTTGGACACTAAAGGCGTGTACGGCAATTCTTTACTTTCAGCTAGTAACGTTGTGGTGATTTGAAAGTGGCATATCAACCTTCTTCATTCGTGCTTCACATATCATCGATTTCCACTGCACGTGGGATCGGCCAATTTTTTTTTGCTTTAGTATTAGGTGACGTCACGATGCTGCTGGCAGTGACCACTGTCGTAGGCGTGTATGGCAAAATCTGTCATGCGCTTTTGCAGGCGTTGATTGATTTATATGTGGGGTTTAACGTCCCAGAACCGTCATATGATTATGAGAGACGCCGTAGTGGAGGGCTCCGGAAATTTCGACCACCTGGGGTTCTTTAACGTGCACCCAAATCTGAGCACACGGGCCTGCTTTTGCAGGCGTTCTCGTCCTGTGCTGCTTGGTACGGTGTCAGCAACCTATGCAAGACAAATTGATAGAATGTCAGAGCTGGTCGCTTGTTGAACGTATTGAACGTACCCCCGCCGACTGGACAGCATATCTCATGAAGGGCCCTTTTCCAGCTTTGGTATTTCACGGCTTACGAATCAGGCGCCGAGTGCCTTAGCCACTAGACTACCACAGTGGGGCGAAAGTAATAAGAAAAGGATAAACATGTATATAAAGCATCAATACCTATTCATTTTCTTTATGAATACACAAACATAATGCTTTTCCGAAATAGGTGGTTCATCAAAGTAACTTGTCTATCTCAATAAAACTTGTTGGGCAAGTTAGTCATTCGTCGTATTGTAAGATAGTTAGCACGAACCTAACTCTCGAAAACACTCACAGAAGCATTCACAAATCCACCCGAGTAATACACACGATCCAAGTTTTGGAATATAGCTGTAGTAAAAGACTGAATATATATATACTGTGGTGTCATTTTGTAAGAAGCAGATTTTCATGTTAGTACAAGCTGACAAGGAGGGTGGTTTTGTTGTTTACCTTAAAGTTTATACAATGAGAAGGCTTTAACACTGTTAAAAAATTTCTTACCTGTTTTAAAGAGCGCTGTGCACGTTAAATCAACATTCACCGTATTTTGTAGAAAAGTAGGTCTCCCTGCGCTAGCGAGGACCCTAGCAAGCAGCCAAAGCCTTAACTTGAACGTATTTATTCTAGGCGAAAACTCACAAGGTGCACATGCTTTTTAGAACCATAGTTAGTGAAAGTGTTTCATGGCAGGTGAACGTTAGTAATTCTATTAAAGCAAACTAAAAACGCTTTGCATTAATGATACTTTGCGCACCAAAAGCTCTTGTGTGATGTCGGTGATATTATTCGGACTAACCAGCAGATTTCCTATCGTTTTTCAGTAGATGTTGAAGAGTTCTTCAATTTTTTTCCTCTCGACAAGCTTTTGGTGTCGGTCTCAAGGTGCGTAAAAGAAAATAGTTACATGTTTTTTCAAGAATCAAGCCTGTTGAGATATTTTTAGCGATTTCAGAAGTTCATCTTTACGTCACTTTTATTAGTTTTGACGACAAGCCCTATCTGCCACGACAAGCAATCAGTATAGGATCCTGTGTCACCCCACTTTGGTGTTAGATAACTTCTTAAGTGGGGGGGGGGGGGGGAGGTGTTACCAATTTTAGATATGTTGATGACTTCTTCACTGGTTCGCACAAACAGGAACCGTTTACAACACCCCCCTCCCTCGATTACGTTTTACATACTCAAAAGGATGGTGCTACTTTGATAAGTATGTGTTAAGGATGCCTTCTATGAAGTTCAGCGTTCTTATTGTAGCCCTGTTCCTTATCTTTAAAAACTATGGGCACAGACTCTGTTTCACTAATGAGGTATGCACAGAGACCTGTCTACAGTTTTTAGACCTCAAGCTACTGTGGACCCGTAAAAACACGTTTGTTCGTATCACCACGCTCGTGTGAAAAAAAGCTAAAGAGAGCGCTGAGTGTCGTGTGTGCTATTCGGGTTGATGAGTGAGCGTTGGTGTGAGTGTTCGCCGGAGTCAAGTTTGCGCTATTTATCTTACAACACTTTTCTCTGCATCTACGCTGGATGTAAAAGTGAATAATTGGCAACTTTATCACAAAGCTTTTTTTATGTACTTTGCATTTTTTGTGAAAGGAGTAAAGTGCTAAAGTGCATTGAAATCGCTAAGCTTTCGTTATTCGAGCCCTGCATGCATTTTTTTGGATTATTATTTAGGAGACCACACGAGAAACACTTTTGGGTAAATAAGAGGCATCTGTGAAAGCAGGACGAAAAAATCACAGCACATCCACAGAGCGAATGGTGATAAGTGGGAGAAGCGTCCCTTATTCCATCCGTCCGTGTGTCTGTCCGTCCGTACATGTTTCCATGCGTCCGATCACGTTTGACAATGCAGACGGCGTGCGGGTAACACCCACGAGACGCTAGCTAAGGAAACCGAGCGTAGGCGGCTTCAATGCACCCGCTGCTCTGCTTCGTCCATGCCCCACCAACGATCCCCCTCGTACGGCGACGATCCAGAGATTGAGAGAAACACTCGTTCCCCGCGCACACAGGCAAAGTGCGCGTAGCAGCTAATTGGAGAGTTGTGGTACATTATAATCTAGTATATATTCCCTCAACTGCATTTTGTATGTACTTTTATTATACAGCACCATATATTATACTGTTGGGGAGATACTTCCTTTGTTTCTTTCTAGTCTCTTCTCCTCTCGGTTATGTGCGACAAGGTTAGATTAAGAGCAGCGTCACCCCTAAAAACCATTGTGACATGCCCATACCGATACCTTGCACTACTTTTTTTTGGCGTGATGAGAAAAGTTTTTTCTAATAAAATTATTGGTACTGTGAACTTTCATACAAGTAAATGAGACAAAATGAAATGTATTGAGCAGACATGCATTCTCAGTTTCTGGTGGTTCTTCTAAAGTGGTTGATTCGGAATGCAATGCTACTGTTGAAGGAAGAGCGCCTACAGTTATGTCTGCAGTTGTTTCTTAGATACCCCGGGGATCGTTGAACTGAAATTCTAGAAAGAAAATAAGCAATTATTTATTTACCTTTCTCTTTTGAACGCACCAGCATATGTAACTAAAAACTCTTGAAAATAAAAAAAAATAAAAAAATGACGGGTGCATTTGCCCAGAGTCGACAAATTCATTAAATAGCAGAATTGATTGAATTAATTAAACGGCAGATTTGGTGACACATAGATTCACATACAGACAAACACGCACACACAACAAATGCGGAATAATATACCACTCGAACAGACTGCACGCGTTGCTAAACTACACTTTGACATTCCGGTATATATAGGCACGACTTTTTGACCGGCCCTGTAGTACCGGTAAGAGAGCTCTTTTTTTTCATTGATTAACAACAAACGTTGAAGGTGCAACCGTAAACTTAAGGTGGCCTGCAGGGCGCTGAATGTCACACCGACCTTTTATTATAAATCTACCCGATCTTACCTTTTCTAGTATCCAGTAATTGCTAGGCACACCAGGCTTACGGCCCCACGCGTGTTAGCACTGCTGATGCACAAGTCCGTAAAATAAACCTAAGTACGCAAAAATTATGGTAGCTCAATGATTTTCATTGAGCGACTGTGCACAAACACAGTAGCAGCACGTATTCATCACAACGGGCGTAGAGGAGCGGTGCACGTCTGCACACAAGCTTCTTACCGACGGCGTATTAGGCCTTTTCGAGGAGCACGGCTATCCGATGAAACACAGCTGGTGATCAACAAAGCACATGGTTGGTCAAAAACATTTTAGGAATGAACCTTACCTTTTTTCGATGCGGCACATCATACACTACAAAGCCCTTATCAGATGACCAGCGTTCACAAGCCACCCTCCCAGAGCGCCCATTCTGCTGCTCATCAAACAACACAGCCTGACACCGAATCTTCCTCGCGGAAGCTCTGTCTCCCACCCGTGTGGTAGCTCTATATCTTTGACAAAATTAGGTTTGCCAAAATTATGTTCGTGCATTTCAACTGTTTTCTACGAAGCCACACTTCATAACTTTTTCACAAAGGAGTCATGCCATTTGCGTGACAAAAAACAATCTGGCCACCAAAATTGCTGCAGAATGCTAGCAAAAAGACAGTGTAGCTTCAAGGTTTTTACTGCGGTTTCTACGCCTTGTTATTGATTCGATTTGAAACTGCATGGCACAAGTAATTCCTTATCACTGCCATGTATTGCTTGCTCGTTTGTGTCCTTGAAAACGGTCGCTGTTTGTAAAATTATAGCAGCCAACGTCATGTTACATAGGTTCATTCTCACGTTGCATGTGACATGTTTTACCTCGTAGTCTTCTTGCCCAAATATCATTCATGAAGCCTATGGTTTTATATCTTGGTCTTTGCCTGTTTCGATCTTCTCTAGATACTTGAACGTTTACTGGAACGAAAAGGGAGTGGAAGGAAACATGTTTAAAAAAATATGCCCCGGTGTTGTTCTCATGTTCATCTCAGCACCAGATAGGGTATATACAAGACTTTGACGTAAGAAAAAAAATAGAGAAAGCAGCTGAAGATTGATCCGTGATTAGACCATTAAGCGTAAAAAGCAACGTGCTTGAGGAAAAGTAGTTCACCGTTCGGCGAGTTGGTGCTTTTACCGAGAAACCATCGGGAGCGCGCAAGTAAACGCAACACTCAGAAAGACGACTAGGGCAGGTTCTAATTTTCTTGGTTCTTGTGGTGGTGAGCTTGCTCAGGATGTTGATGTATAAAGGTGCGGATCTTCCTTGAATTCATTTCTTCCTTGAAGCCACTTGGTAGTTCACTCCTGTCTTCATCTGTTTCTGTGTGTAATGTATACATGCTCACTCACGATGGTTTCTAAGCTGCTTGAGTAATAACAAGAAAAAAAAAACAACCATGCTGAGAGCGCGTACGATCGTGAGCAGCGACTTTCCGAAATATTTTGATAACAAAAATTCAGCAACACATACATGCTGTCGTCGCACGATCACTCGAGGCTTCATGGTGGTGCACCATTTATTGGAAAAGAGGCTAACCTATGTATGAATATATGTTACATTGTTCAGCTGTCGACGCCAAGAAGCATCTCGAGAGTTTTGATGTGGGTTTGTTGGTAGCTCATTTTCAGTAAGTTTTGTTGTAGCGCAAGTAAATGACGGGAACAAATGATGGACCTATAAACCGACAATGTTCGAAAATAAACAGGTTTTCTCGAATAAACTATGTTGGAGGTTAGCTCTGCGTTGATCTATGTGTGCCTTTCTTTCTTCCTGTATTCTACATGTGCTACAACAAATCTCACTGAAGCTAAAAGCGTGTTTGGTAATACCGGATATTCTACCAAGAGACAGCCCCTGTAAATATTCATGTGATTTTTTTGTCCCAAATTATTATATGTACTTAGTAACACCCACTGTTTTAAAAGTATACTCACAGCGATTCCCAGAAGGGCTGCCACGTTGTGCCTTATAGTAGAGCGCCTAATGCCAAACTTACCAGGTTCGCATGGGTGTTATCCTAGTAGCAGACAAGAGCGACGCACCCTATCGAGGGTGACTCCGTAACTATTATCCCCTTGTAGGTGTCCTTTGTGTTGCGAGCTCCAAGCTCTGTTCTGCCTAGGAAACTGCGATGCCACAAGAAGTGCGTTCTATAGCCGAGTATTGCCTCATCAGGCTTCTTAACCTAACTT
Source organism: Rhipicephalus microplus (assembly GCF_043290135.1). NCBI lineage: Eukaryota > Metazoa > Arthropoda > Arachnida > Ixodida > Ixodidae > Rhipicephalus > Rhipicephalus microplus. The sequence goes on along the minus strand of NC_134700.1, from coordinate 81,702,227 downwards.
CCTAACTTCCGAGATTAGCACTACTTGACTGATCCAGTAAAATAACGTTCACGCGTTCAACATTACGGAGTTCACGTTTCCATAGCGCCTGTCTGGACCCAAAGATTCGAGAACTCGTCACTGCACCAAAGGTCTGGCCAATTCAGGGCTAGAACAGATGCTTCGCGGCCCTTGATAGCCGAGGGCCGAGGGTCAACTTGTGAACTGAAGCTTTGGCTGAACGCTGCACCAGGATGGTGAGTCGTTGTCTGTGAAACAAAGGCATTATCAGATATGGTCACCGGAGTGAGGCTACACATCAGTTTTCTTTATGCTGTAGTGGAGCATACGCACCAACGCGTATGCGCCTTCGGAAGACAACGAGAAGCCCGTGCTCTGATTGCGCGAGAACCTGTGCTGCCTTTGCCAGACTTGCTGTTCGCCCATTTTCCGTCGCGACCTCGTTGCGACTCCTCTGTTCTAATAAACATCATCGCATTTGGTGGAGGCTGCTGAGATCCCCAAGCAGACCTGGAGCTCCGCTCTCGCAAGTTGGCCGAAAGACTACCGTACAACATGACTGACGCAGTCGCCAACCAGCCCATCCCAGCACAGCCAGCACCATCGGCTGCTCCGTCGACCTGCCCCGGTGCTACCCGTCAGCGGGACCCACCAATCTTCAGCGGCAGTGGTGAGCAAGACGTCGAAGACTGGCTCTCCTTGTACGAACGCGTGAGTGCCAGCAACAAATGGGACAACGACTCCAAGCTTGCCTATGTCATCTTTTACTTGGCTGACGTCGCCAAGCTATGGTTCACCAACCGCGAAACCGCCATCGCCAGCTGGTCCACCTTCAAGACCCTCGTGACTGAAGCGTTCGGCCGACCAGAGGTCCGCAAGCTCCGCGCTGACCATCGTCTGCGCCACCGAGCCCAGCAACCTGGTGAGACCTTTATTAGCTATATTGAGGATGTGCTCGACCTCTGCAGGCGTGTTAACTCATCCATGCCTGAAGAAGAGAAAATTCGACATATTCTCAAAGGCATCGAGGATGGCGCATTCCAGATGTTGTTGGCGAAGAGCCCGACCACGGTGGCGGTCCTCGTAAGCCTGTGCCAGAGCTTCGATGAATTGCGTCGTCAGCGTTCCATCGCCCGACAGAGTGTTCCATCACCAGATTCGATCACGGCCGTCGCACTCGCCAATGGCAACGTTCACCAAGGAACTCTGTCGAACCAGATTAAAGACTTCATCAGGGAGGAAGTCGCCTGACAGCTTTCCCTGCTGCCGCATAGTGACGCGCCCACGACAAGCCTCCCTTCGAATATGCAGCAGGCCATACGCACTGAAATTTGCAATGCACTCCCTACAGTTCCGGCCTCTTACCCGTGCACTTCGGTGCCATCTGATCTCTCAACTGCTTGCTACGCACCAACTGCGCCGCCTTCACCTCTCAGCTACGCAGCTGTGGTCGCGCGGCCCCCACCGCATCCAGTCGCCTTATCGGCTCCACCTCCTCCGGCCTCGCCTCCAGTCTACAGGCCCCCACCTCGCTTTTTCCGTCCATCTAATGAGTGGCGCACCCGAGACAATCGTCCCATCTGCTTCACGTGTGGCATCGCTGGCCACATTGCACGCTTCTGCCGCCGCCGTCCCACGCCTGCGCACGCATACTTCGGCGCTCCTACCTACGCACCGCAGCAGACCACCACGTCTGCATATGAACAAAGGCACTCCGACTCGGATCGCCACCCATCGACTGCTCGTTTCCCATCACCTCGTCGCCGATCGCCATCGCCTATGCGTCGTCGACCACCTCTCGAGGAGGGAAACTAATCAGTGCAGTTCCGGAGGCAAGAACTGCAACTTGTGCGCAATTCCCAAGGCCTCCATTTTCGCCGCAAAATGTTGTTGATGTCGATGTTGAGGGAGTCGCCACATTAGCGTTAATTGATACCGGGGCCGCCGTTTCTGTGATGAACGCAAACTTTTGTAGGAAACTGAAGAAAGTGACCACATCTCTCAGTGGCTTGGTGCTGTCCACGGCTAGCGCGCAACGCATTCATCCCTCGGTTGTGTGTACGGCGCGCGTCGTCATCCGAGACGTTTTGTACGTCGTACAGTTTTTTGTTCTACCATCTTGCTCTCATGACCTTATCCTGGGTTGGGATTTCTTATCACGTCATGAAGCTATCATCGATTGTTCCCGTGCCGAAGTGTCCCTTGTGCCAACATGTGAATTTCCACCACCCGACCGCTCTCCTCTGCTCTGCAAAGTCATCGCTGATGACGACATCACCTTGCCTCCTGAAGCTTCGGTCCCTATTAGCCTTTCATGTCTGGCGCAACCTGACGGCACGGTGGTGTTTACGCCATCTCCGGTTTTTACTGAACGCAAGGGCATCGTTCTCCCATTTGCTGTTCTTACAAATGCGTCTGGTTTAACCGTAATGCTGGTCACCAACCACTGCAACTACCCTATTGGCTTACTTCGTGGTGAAACGTTAGGATATGTGCAACCTGTCGACCATATCGATGATATTATTCTTCCCGACGAAACGCCATGTAACATTGCTGCAATCACTCATGCGTCTGAGCCATCAAGTTCATCAGCCTTCGACAATGCTATTGACGCAGACCTTCCCCTCTCGCATCGCCGCCAACTTGTTGCTCTCCTTAACAAGTTTCATTCTTTTTTCGACTTTCAAGAACCTGCTTTGGGCCGCACCACGACTATCGCTCATACTATTGATACCGGCTCACATTCGCCTCTGCGACAGCGTCCTTACCGCGTTTCCGCCGAAGAGCGCCGCGTCATTACGGAGCAAGTAGATGACATGCTTAAACGTGGAGTCATACAGCCTTCTCAAAGCGCTTGGTCATCACCTGTGGTTCTGGTCAAGAAAAAAGATGGCACCGTACGATTTTGCGTGGACTATCGCCGCCTAAACAATATTACGAAAAAAGATGTCTACCCGCTACCACGAATAGACGATGCTCTTGACTGTTTACAAGGCGCCGAGTACTTTACATCTTTGGATCTGCGTTGTGGGTATTGGCAGGTGCCAATGGCTGAATGTGATCGCCCTAAAACAGCCTTTGTAACGCCGGATGGCCTATATGAGTTCAAAGTCATGCCATTTGGGCTCTGCAACGCGCCTGCCACATTTGAGCGCATGATCGACACCATCTTGCGTGCCCACAAGTGGAAAACCTGCTTATGTTACCTGGACGACATCGTAGTCTCTTCATCTGATTTCCCAACACATCTTGCTCGCCTCCACGAGATTCTGACGTGTCTAACTTCTGCAGGCCTACAACTTAACTCCAAGAAGTGCCACTTCGCAGCACGAAAACTAACCATCTTGGGACATGTCATCACCAGAGACGGTGTTCTTCCGGATCCCGATAAGCTTCGAGCTGTCGCTGACTTTCCGTTGCCCACATCTCTGAAAGCCCTAAGAAGTTTCATCGGTCTCTGCTCCTACTTTCGTCGCTTCGTGCGCAACTTCGCGTCCATCATCGCACCTCTCACGAGTCTGCTTTCCAACAGCAAAGGCATATCTGCATGGTCACCTGCATGTGACGACGCATTTCGCCAGCTCCGCCGCCTGCTGACCTCACCACCTATTCTTCGTCACTTCGACCCTGCTGCGGCCACAGAAATTCACACCGATGCAAGTGGCATCGGTCGTGGTGCAGTTTTGGCACAACGGAAAGGCACCCAAGCTGAATACGTAGTCGCCTATGCAAGTCGCGCTCTCAAGAAGGCTGAATTGAATTACTCCGTGACAGAGAAGGAGTGTTTGGCCATAATCTGGGCGTTGACGAAGTTTCGCCCGTACCTTTACGGCCGTCCTTTCGACGTGGTCACAGACCACCACGCTCTATGTTGGCTGTCCACCTTGAAAGACCCGTCCGGACGCCTGGGGCGTTGGGCACTTCGATTGCAAGAATACGACATCCGTGTCGTATATCGTTCCGGTCGCAAGCATGCGGATGCCGACGCACTTTCGCGATCGCCATTAACACCAGATGTGGCTTCTCTGTCTCCCCCTTTTACAACCTTGTCACCGCTCGACACGACTAACATGCTTTCGGAGCAGCGTAAAGACCAACACCTTGCCTTGTTAGTCGACTACCTTACCGATCCGTCTGCTGTCCCTTCCACGAGAGCGCTACGCCGGCAAGCAGCCCACTTTTCCTTACGAGACAACATTCTGTACCGCCGTAACTACATGCCTGGTGGTCGGAAGTGGCTCCTTGCTGTCCCAACTCATATGCGCTCTGACATCTGCATGAATTTCCATGCAGATCCCCAAAGTGCTCACGCAGGTGTCCTGAAAACCTACGAAAGGCTGCGCCAGCGCTATTACTGGCGAGGAATGTATCGCTTTGTGCAGAAATACGTTCAGTCTTGCACCACTTGCCAACAGAACAAGACACCTCCGCGGCACCTTACTGGCATGTTACAGCCGCTCCCGTGCCCGGCTCGCCCATTCGACCGCGTGGGTATAGACCTCTATGGCCCCCTCCCATATAGTATCTCTGGAAACCGGTGGATTATTGTCGGAGTCGATCATCTGACACGCTACGCTGAGACTGCAGCTCTACCGGCAGCGACCGCCCACGAAGTTGCACTCTTCATTCTCCGCAGCTTCATTCTACGCCATGGTGCTCCGCGGGAATTACTCAGTGATAGGGGTCGAGTGTTCCTATCAGAGGTAATCCAAGCTATCCTCGCTGAATGCAACATTATCCACCGTAAATCTACCGCATACCATCCACAGACAAATGGTCTTACTGAGCGGTTCAACCGCACACTTGGCGACATGCTGAGGATGTACACCTCCTCCGACCACACTAACTGGGACGCTGTCTTGCCTTTTGTTACCTTCGCTTACAACACCGCGACGCAAACGACTACCGGTTTTTCCCCGTTCTTTCTATTGTACGGCCGCGAACCTTCCCACCCACTCGACACTATACTACCGTATCGCCCTGATGCATCTGAGTGCTCCCCGCTTTCGGAAGTCACCAGATACGCTGAAGACTGCCGTCAGTTGGCTCGGTCTCTGACAAGTGAGGCTCAAGGCCTACAAAAGACTCGACACGACGACGCTCACCGCATAGCTCCTACATTTCGTGCTGGCTCCCTTGTGTGGCTTTGGGTGCCCCCGCACGTTCCTGGCCTGTCTTCTAAACTTCTGGCCCGGTACCATGGTCCCTACCGTGTCATTGACGTGACCTCCCCGGTGAATTACGTCATCGAGCCATTAACACAATCACCAGATTTGCGCCGTCGAGGACGCGAGACCGTACACGTCGACCGTCTCAAGCCCTACTACGACCCCCTCATTGTGCCTACTCCCTGAGTCGCCAGGATGGCTACCCTTCACCCCGGGGGTATTGTAGTGGAGCATACGCACCAACGCGTATGCGCCTTCGGAAGACAACGAGAAGCCCGTGCTCTGATTGCGCGAGAACCTGTGCTGCCTTTGCCAGACTTGCTGTTCGCCCATTTTCCGTCGCGACCTCGTTGCGACTCCTCTGTTCTAATAAACATCATCGCAATGCGATTTCTTCAACACGCCACTTTTTAAAAACTTTGGTGTGGAATCGCACGGCACCGGTGTTAGTACGATAAACATCTTCGTTGTGAAGCTAATTACTTACCTCTTTTTCGTGATGATTATGATTACAGTAAGCAATGCTGGCGTGTATCCAATCACTCTGCAAACATGCGCGCTTCGACTTCGTGTGCTGTAACAATACCATATCCGCTACACATAATTAGGAGTCAGTGTCAATAACAAGTTTTGTTCGTTAGAGAACCATTTCTTTCGTCTATTTCCCATTCACTCACATTGACTCACAAAGAGGTCTTCAAACTCACACCATCTTCTCGCCGTCATAACCCTGTTTATGCTAAGGAAGAAGATAGCCGTCAAAGAGTCATAAAAGCAAACGCAAGTGTGCAAAAACAGAAGTGCTTATTCTCCGACACCGACGCCTTTGAAGGTCCGCATAATAGGGAAGTACCGAAGAGAGCTCTGAACACCTGACCAGCACCACGGAGATGCAGTAACAGCGGCCTCCCTGGGCGTAACGTCGTCATCTTGACAGTGTTTCCTTCAAGGCTCTGAGTCGAGCAAAGCTTCCGTTGCCACAGTTGTCAGCCCAGTCATCCATTTCCACTCGATACGCCATTATGCCGCTGTTGTAGAACGGTAAGCTGGATCTCTTGCGACGGTTCATCTGCAATAAAAATGTGAAACACGTGAATTCCGAACAACATGTATGCTAGTGAGATAGGAGTTGTTCTGACTGAATCAAGTGATTCGCTTTATGTGCTATTTTAAGGTGAAGGCGAAATGAAAGCGACGCTGTAAAAGCAGTTCATTCAGTATACAGCTGGACCGCGTTGTGTGGTTGTACACGCCACGAATCCCTGTAGCGTAAAATATAGATTGCGTACAGCAACATTTGGGGGACGCTTGAGCTTCGCCTTCAAGAGAAGATTGCGACAGCTTAATCGGGGCTTATGTGCGCTTCGCATTGTGAACTTCAAGCCTTCTTCAGTTCTCGGTACTATCAGCATCAAATGAAACCCGAACATCGGCAAGCCTTCGCGACAACGTAGTGCGCGCCGTCCAGTTATCACCATTGATAGACGTCAGACTCGGGAGTTTTGTGGACACGCAGCGCCACCTGTCGATGCAGTTCTCAGTAGTGCAAAGCCTGACTCTACTGCACAGGTCGCTGCGCAACGAGGTGCAAATACAGCGCACTCAACAACGATTGCGCGAAATATCACACGCATTTACGCACTGAACAGTCAGAAACAGAGCTAAGAATTTTTTTTCCGCTAGTCGGACGCGTCACCGAATGGTCATGAAGTGCTTGCTTATTCAATAGCCTAAACGACGGTGAAAAGAAGAGCAAACGCAACAGCTCCGCCCTTTAGAAAAAAAAAGACCCCATTCTGCGTAACTGTTGCGTTGAGACTTGCCATTAACGTAAATGACTTCAGTTTCACCGATTTCTGCAGCTTTCGTGACGCAGAATGGCGAAAGCGCTAAATACAGGGCGTTGCGAACGTGTTGGGTAAGTGAACTACTCACGTTCTCGACAACCGTTCACTTAGGTGTGATAATGTAGGTCTCCTGTTACTATTTTGAGTAGCCCTGATGGACAACTGGTATCTTTTATTATGAAGCTTAACAGACGCTCTGACTGCGGTGCGTAACAAACAACAGCAGACAGGTGACGCCCGGCAGTGCGGGCGTCGCAAACCTCGCGACCACCGTTAATCTGAAGTTGTCGCCGCCACACAGTATTATGCACGTAGGGCTCTGAAGGTTTTAGGAGCCAGCTTTTACTACGGAAAGACGATCACAAGCTTCGTACAGGCAAATCGCAAAATGATCACGACCACAATGAGCGCTTTTTGTTTTTTTTTTCCCTTCGATCTCCGCGATTACCAGAGCTATCACGGAGGCATTGAATCTGCGTTTCGCTTTACACTGAGAAAGTAAAAACGCATGTATCGCAATTTACGTTATATATAAAAAGAAGACAACCTTCAACAAACCATTCGAGCATGCGTAATAAAACAGTTCAACGCACAAGAAGCGAGAAATCGATGAAGAATGCAACTGCAAAGCGATAATCACCAGGGCCATTCATACCAGATAAAGCAAGCTTCGTACCATTGATCGCAAATTAGATTGCTCGTGTATGTACTTTACGGTTTTTGTATCATGTGCATGCCCAAGTTAAACGCACTTAGACATTAAAGAACAGACGTCGAACTGCTTGCTAGAACTCGATGTCATGCGATGCTCGCTTGCGCTTGAATTGCCAGTTCCAGCACGCTGAAATAAATTAAACATCTTTTGCATTTGGCCCACGTTTCATTTTGATGAGCTGCATTTATTTCATGAAGCGAGCTTGTATTGAAAGAAGAATCTTGCCAGGTGCTTTATTTTCAGGATACCGTGCCTCAAGACCAATGAAAGAGGAGGGCCTATGCACGTTCGCTTGCGGACGGCTCTCTGTGCACTACCCATTTATGACTGGTGTGGCGATGGGGGCACTGGTGGCGGCGTTTTTCTCAGCGCCGTCTGGGCAGAGTGACGTTCATATGCGCGCACATACTTTTCAGCAGCTCTTCGCATATATGCATGCCTGTCCGTGGTGCGAGCTCGATGGCCGCACTATGCCATCGCGAATGCTTGCCGCTCTTCGGGTTTTATTTCACGCTGATAGGACATGCCTTAGCTATACTGTAAGGAAACGAGCGGCCGATTTAAATTATCAAATAATACATACTCTAAGCATAGTTAACTGCCAACTACGCCGCAATAATTCCTCCTGCGAATCAGCGAAACGGATGTCACACGTCCATACGAAAACACGTGAACCAACGAGGCTGTTCGCATTGTTGATGGTTCTGCTTCTTAATATATTTGAATATGTCTAAGCGCTTTGCAATGAATGGTCCTTTAAAGTACCCACTCGTTGCTTCTATATTATGTGACAGCTGTCGTGGCTCTACGTATCTGCTTCGCAATATTTGCGCATTACGGTGATTCCTTCTATTTTTCTTCTTCAAGCCAGTTTTAACAGAAAAAAATTCACTGATCAGTGGAAATAAGCGTTCATCCGTCCACCCGTCCTTGTGGCCGTTCGTCCGTGCATGCGTCTACGTGTCTGATCGCGTTCGAGAATGCATATGGTGCGTGGGTAACACCGACGAGACGCGAGCCAAGGATGCCGAGCGCAAGCGTCTTCAACGCGCCCACTGCTCTGCTTCGTTCGTGCCCGACATCTCGTTTTCTGTGTACCTATGCACAGCCCGTGCAGCAGCCCATCGAAGACTAGCGGTACAGCGTGATATAGAACATCCTCACTAAACTGCACTTTGTAAGTACTTCTATGAACTGCAATTTTTAATTACTTCTATGAGACAGCGCCGTCTAATATACTGGTCAGGAGATAATGCGTTCTTTTCTCTCTCGTATCTTCTTCTCTCAGTTCCGCGTGACGTATGACAAGGCAAGAAGAGTAGACTAACAAGAGCTTCGTCCCAAAAAATTGCCCGCAGCTTCCCTCGGGGGAACACTGAGGAGGATGCGGAGCATATAATTGGTTAACGGGGTGTTAAAGTGCGACTTACTTGGGTCGATGGCTAAATTTGTTAACGTGGTTGTGAAATGGGGTGTTAAATTGCGACTTACTTGGGTCGATGGCTAAATTGGTTAACGTGGTTGTAGGAGGGGGTGTTAAATGAGTGAACACGTACACACGTATGCGAAAGGGCGGCGCTGGTCGAAGGGACGTCGATCATTGTGTTTGTGGATTCGTTTGAATTCATTTCACCGCGACCTTGGATGTCGACGCGCCATACAAACCAACCGACGAGCGGCAACTGAGCGAGCGAGCGCCGACCTTGAGTATATATACAGCGCGACGGCGCATGCACTGTCAGCTGTTGAATGTTCTCGAAGCGCGACGGCGCATGCGCGTCCACTGGAGAATCAGGAGAATTGTAGAATGTTCTCGAAGGGGAGAAGCGCGCGCGGCACAGATGGTGGGTGACGGTGCATGCGCGCGTCAGCTGTCGAATGTTCGAGAAGGAGGAGAAGCGCAACGGCGCATGCGCGCGCGTCAGCTGCCGATGTTCTCGAAGCGCGACGGCGCATGCACGTGCGTCAGCTGTCGATGTTCTCGAAGCGTGACGGCGCATGCGCGCTACATTATACAGCTAGCGAATGTTCGTGAAGAGGAGAAGCGCACGCGGTGTGTAAAGGAGGAAGGGTGCACATATGGTGGAGGAGTGAAGCGCGCGCGGTGTGTAGAGGAGGAAGGGATGCACAGATGGTGGAAGAAGGAGGAGGAAGCTTGCGGACGGCGCCGCACTACAAGCCTCGAGTATTAGATGCTCCGCATCTAAAATTGTGTATGTGCGATAAACTGCTGCCACGGAGGCGGCCTGGGTTCAATCCTCATTTTGAAGCGAAATTCTTTCGATGTTTATTTTATTTGCACGCTTTTTGATTCCCCGATCACAGGTGAGACCATTACTTCACAACAAACTACGCCCACGCCCACACTGTGGAAACAAGCTCTACTGTTGTCGCTTTCAAAATTGATGAGCACTTGCGAAATTCTAAAGTCCATTTGGTGAACGCCTCTGCCCATTTGAGTTCGAATGAAATGGGATGTGCGCATCTCCCTTTTTGAATAATTGGACACGCTGGGAACAGCGACGCTACGCAAGCAAAGCGTTAGTGATGTTGAGTCCGACGCAAGGTGTGACCAACGCGACTGGCGTCTGCTGGTGCGTCTCGGTGGCCACTTGGCGCCTTGCGAGAGCACGGACGGACGAACTGGCAGACGTGAGCATGAGACATCAAAGGCTTCCGTCTCAAGAAGGCTGGTAAGTCCTTCTAATAACGCGATAGCGTTAGAGAGCTCGTGTCACAGAAATTCCACCGTCGGCATCGGCACCGTTTGTTATGAGCGAAAAATCATTCGTGAACGAAAAATCGAGAGAGAAGCAAATAAAAAGAAACTTTCGGTGCCATTTGGGATCAAACCTTGGCTTTTCGCGCAGCAAGCAAGTGTCCTACCACAAAGCCACGATGTTACTTGCAACTGCATAGAGAAAAAAATGGCAGCATATCCACGAGGTGAATGATGGAGAGCGGGGAGAAGCATCCTTCCGTCGATTCGTTCTTGCTTCCGTCGGTCTGTGTGACCATCCATGCGTCCATCCGCCCGTCCGTACGTGCGTCTGTTCGTACGTCCACACGTCCATCCATGCGTCCATCCCTGTGTTCGTCCATGCATCCGTGCCTGCGTCCGTCTATGCGTCCTTTCGTCCATGCAGCCATCCATGCGTCCGTCCATGCATCTGTCTGTGTGTCCGTTTGTCCATGTATTCAATACTCCAAGTAACAGCGTCTCGCATCTTTTCATCATATATTCCGCATATGCACCGCCATCCAGCGGACATTCCAAGGACTAAACGAGAGGTGGCACTCGCACCCTTTCTTACGGCTTGCGCTTCTTGTCTACTTCCCATCTTTAACCAGGTTGAGTTTGGTATTTACTACTTCACTGTATTCATGGCACTGTGGTCCGAAGCTCGCTAAACCTTTCTAAAACAAAGGAAGTTACGCCCAGCGAGTATAACGGAGCTACCCTTTCTTGTCAGATAGTGCTCAATGTACATGCCAACGACTGCTAAAGGGGAATGAGAGACAGGAGAATTCGGCTTTTAGATAACGCACACGCTGCAAAATTTTTATTGTTCAACAACGTACAAAAGAAATGTCTCACCGGCACCACCTTGGAGGTCAAAATGTAAGACTGGTTACACACTACGACTACTACTACAGCTACGAAGGACGAACGGGTGCCGCTATAAGGAGCTTCACCCCTAAAAAACACTACAACGCATTTTGTTTGACAGGTGTCACGACGAAAACAAGCCAATGCAGCGAATTGTAGGCGCATTTGTGAGGCCATCAAACTACGTCAAAAAAGGCCGGGATAGTGCAGCCATCATCGCTAAAAGCACACAGAAATTTTCAAACAGGTCCAAAAAACGGGAATGATGTCCATTTAGGGACATCATTCACATATCACTTGTTTCGAGAGGCGTTGATCAAAAAAACAGCAAATGCTAGATAATGTGCTGCCATCTGTGAAGTATCATAGAGAAATAAAGGTTAAGAGTGGACACTCCCGTAGACCCCAGCGGCCCAATCGACCCTAGCACACCTAGTGGTTGGTGAGAACAAGTGGCGTGCGCTTCCGGTTTCGGTTTCACTGGCGCAAATTTTGAATTACTTTGCATAACCGACGTTTGGCTATGAGGAAAGTTCATGATTTCAGACCACTATTCATCGCCCAAATGGATAGTTTTTGTAGGTCGTTTTGATTTAGCGATTCCCTGTTTTGTTTTGTTCAGTGGTTCGTGCGAATCGGTCGTGACGTAATTTTTATTTCGATTAAGTTATAATAAAAACAGATGCAGGTAATCATAATTCACTACGGTTTTATTCATCGCGCTTGTGTTTTTCTTTTGGAACAAGTGATCAATGTATATATCAGTCAAAGAAACAGAGCATCCGCAATGTTTTATTCAAAGGCAAGGTAGAGTATGAGAATATAAAAAGCACAATATGACAAAGGTAGACAACAAAGGCATCTCGCCTTACAAATAAATTGTAACAAATATTGTAACAAATACATAGAAAACACAGACAACGCACACATCGCTAGAGTTGGCAGGAGCCGCGAAGCTGGTGAAGTATGACACACCGGGCCAGTGGGTAAGGATCTATGGCAAAAACACAGCGCACAATGCTGATGAAGAAGTGACATATACACAGCAATGAAGTCGCGAATCAGGCCTGGGCTTGACCAAAATAACGCATAGAAAAAAAGAGCGCACAGAAACCACACGACACAATATAGCAGAAAGGCTAAGGTGTAGTGTGCTGGCTGTGCTTAAGAACAGCTAGTCCAAAATGAAAAAAAGCAGACTTGATGCCCTCTTGTCCTCACAAAGGTAGGGCTTTGCAGCTTGCTCACTACGTGAAAGACAAACTTTATGCTACAACACTGGCAGGTCTTGTGGCTTTTGTTATGCGTCGCCTTCATCAAAAACTTAAGATATCAAGTGATTTGCGTCTGGGTGTTGCTGTGACGCTTGCGAGCTAAAATAGATTGTAGTCATCACTTTATCCAGAATTGTGAACTTTAATTGGTGCTACGAGAGAAGTATTGCAGGGCTAATAAATAGCAGAAGGAAACCACTTTGGCTCATTATTTTTCACAAATGCTCTACATCGTACGTTATCACTCACAAGCTATATAAAAATAAAATGGCAGCGTCCGCAGCCCCATCAAACACTACCAGTTTGGGTATTCTTTTGAAAATTTTGATGGGCGAGATGAGGAGGTTGATGAGAAGCTAAAATACGAAAAGCGTGATAACGTGAACCGTGCCCACTTCATACTGTGTTCCTTACCCGCTCGAAGACATTTCAACAAGCGGTTTTGTTATCGATATATTACTTGAGCTGGAGAGATAAAGCATACACAGTGACAGAGTGAGCCACAGTAAAGTGTTCAGTTTGCCCGCATTTGCTACAAGAATACAGACAGGATACCCAACATTCTTTTTAAGGTTATGCAAATCACTTCGAGCGAATACACAGTGTCCCTACTCCTCATAGCGGGTAACCTAAACAATGTATGCAACGAAGGAGTGGCTAGTCCAGTTGAGCTGAATATAAGCATATAAGACCATGATGAAGTCTGCTATAACGAAGTAATAACATAACAAAGCTGTTGCAGGATTCGGCTCAACTCGAATACTTTAGTGTAAACCCGCCGCTAATTGCTAACCTTTGAACTTGTCAAGCTGTATGCCCGAGATTGAAGACTGGAACCTAACCCTATCTAAGTTTCGGTTCACAAAACGCACATGCCAACATAAACGAACCCGGCAAAACATTTTCAGAAACTTCGCGCGACACCCAGCAGAGCAGAAATGAAAATCGCCAACACTTGACAGATGGTGATACAAAACATCGCACACTTTCAGGTGATGTGCAGTGGCCTCAATTATGGCAAGAAAGTGAGATTTAAGTTGTTGTACGTATGCAAAAGCTGCTTCTCATGGCACAGTGAGATTCCCAAAAAGTTTGCTGGGGACGTGGTATGCTTTGAGCATTGTGAAATACTGGTGGGTACCCTTAAGCGCCTCACTGTCGTCTTTCAGTAACTGTGGGCAACTGCAACCGTCACATGCATTCCGAAGGAAGTGTTTGATGAGAAAACCAGCTACATAATATGCAGCGAAGTCATCGAAAATATGGGAATGAATGTTTGTCGCAAGTTCAGAGAGATCGTCTAGAGCGGGAAAGTCGTCAGGCTGTGGCTGTGCACACTCCTCATTATCCACAAGAGACGCACTGGTGAGGGAGAATGGCAAGAGCTGCTCCTGGAGGAGGTCACATTCATCATCCTCGACATTTCCGTATTCTGACAGCTTGAAGAGTTTTCTTATGCAGACGTGCTTCAGGCCACAAATAAATTGTGCTACATTGGGGTTGGTGTTGCAACCCTGTTTTTGCCTAATGTGGTCAAATATGTTCTCCAGAGGATCCTGTTGAAGCCTGCGTGTTAACAGGTATTCAAAATTGTAATTTTTGGAGAGGTCGTCCCATAGTTGACAAATTGCCTGAATTGTAATTTGCCAACCTACGATGGTTTGTGGTTGACGTCTGCCAGCAAGCTGCCATGATGCAATTCAGGGAAGCTGGCCTCGGAGGAAGTCAATCAGCTCTGAATCATTTTTCATGATTGCATGCCGCAGCTTTTGCGAAGTTCTTTTTTTACTCGAGCTGTTCAAAGCATCGAAAATCCTGTCCATACGATCACAAAAGTGAGCTGTAGTGATGGCCGAGGCAGGCAGCACCTTCGCATACACCATTGCCGTGATAGCAATCGAAACTGATGCACTGAGCACCTGAGTTGCTCAGCTGACCTTCATATTAGAAAAAGGTTTCTGATGAACGTGCCGTTCAGTCAACTTTGGAGCCAATCGCAACCGCAACTCATGTGAGGATTGGTAAAGGCTTACAATGTGCAACCAGTTAACGATGTCATCCCCAATGTATAACTTGTGCGCTTGGACATTATTGCGCGTTGTTTTAATTAAATGCGGAACATCAAAAATGTAATATACCCGCTCACCATTAACTTCAAAAAAAGGCTTTGCTACAGTCACTCTTAGTTGGTTAGCGAGACTTACATTTGAACTGCCCTGGTCACAAATGACTGCTTTCACTGCAATATTAATGCTCCTAAGCTCCAAAATGAGTGACACCAGCAAGTTATGCATAACAGATGATGGTGTTGATGTGTACCCTATAGTAAAAGCAACCGGTTGAACCCACTTTCTCGAAACGCCAACAAGAAGAAAAACCAGTGCTCGATCAGCGATGGTTGAAGTGCGATGAGTGCCATCATCTGTAAAACCCTGGACAACGTCTCTTGCAGCATCATAGTACAAATTCTTTTTGAGTGCTATTTCGTCGAAAACTAAAGCGCACACTCGGTCCCGTTCATTCCAAGCTTGAGTATTTGTTGCAATGGAAGAAAGGATTCCTGGAATTATGCCTGGAGTCATCTTTACATTAGCTAGCCGCCTCCTTAATGAACGCCGGGAGGGCAAAGAAAAATATGGAGCCAGAAATCGGTATGCTCGCGGACCTCGGAAGTTTAAGTGAAGAGCGAATTTCTTGAACCACACGGGAAACCACTTGCCCTTGCGTTTGGGCCTCAAGCGAACATGTGCAGAAAGCAGTTTAAAAACCTCTTCGGTGACGTGCGGTCGGATAACTTCAAGGGCCTTCGAAGTCGATGACGGTGCTTGGTGAGGCTGTCTCTGCAGTCTTTTGATAGTTTTCCGCTGTGCTGGTACTTTGGCTTGCAGATGTTTAATGGTTCGCTTGTACTTCATTGATGGAGACATTGTCGCTGGCACACAGGAACGCACTGCAATAAACAAAAAAATTGATGTAAAAGCGAAGAACAACTAACCCCATACGAGCACTTTCCTCGCTCTTTCAGACCCAAGGTGCACAACTTTCTGTGGTACAAAGTTTTCGATTCCACTACCTAAAAACAAACCATTCACAATGTTGACAATGCACAAAAAAAATGAAAATCAGTGAGAGCCCACCCTTACATTTTGTAAGTGCACACGTAGTGTCCTTTTGAGTATATTTTCCTCAGAATGTCCTAAACATAAAATAGCACATTAAAAACTGCTGCAATAAAAGCATAGTCACCATTTTCTCTAGGGCACTCAGGCGTGGAGCTGTTGGCGGAGACGTCTTCTGGAGGGTCTTGTGAAGCTTGTTCAGTGCCTCGGACAGTGCTGTCGGAACAATCTTGCAAGCGGCCTGCGGAAGTCTCTATATCAATCCACTCTGGTGTTGAAGTGAACATACAACTTACCGGTCACACAAGTTCCTTTTGTGACAGCTGAACGACTGGTTAAGGTTTTCTCGGGCAAGACGAAATCAGCAGAAATTCTTTCAGCAGCTACAACGGAGCTGCCACCTGCAGAGGTTTGGTCAACAGTCAATTTGGGTAAAAAAAAAGAAATCGCGACACTGAACGCACCCTGTTCATCGGGGCACCTCAATGTGTGGGAACCGCTTTTTGAAGCCTCTACCGCAGGTCCTGAAGAAATGAAATTACGACAATGTGTCAGTAAGAGGCTTAAAATAACACAAACTGAAGCTCATCCGCACCTTGCAGTGCAGCTTCTGCAGCCATGTCACAGTCACTACTTGAAGCGACGCTCAGAGCACCTGAGTATATGTGCAGTTGGTACAAGTTACAAAGCTTGTAGCATGGGGAAACTTAAACAGCTCTTTCAAACGCATAAATTGGTCGAACGTGGAAGAAAAGAGAAGGCACCAACTAGGAAACAAGTAATTTGTGATTTTTGGAATTATCAACAGTGGCAGCTTTCACTGATGAAAGGTATACGTACATGTGCACTCAGGCTTGAAGATAACGTAAAATAGCCCTTTAAAGTCTTTCAAAACAAGTTGCGCAGGTCCAGAGCATCAAAAAATGACAAAAGTGTAAAGCTCTGTTAGGAAGGTAATAGCCCACAATTCACAGAATTTAAGACTTTCCAAGTGTTACTTCTGTAGTGAGGTTTCTCCATCGGCTACAAAGATCTTCACAGTTAACTGTCGCCACTGATTCAATACAAGTGGCTGCTATGCACATATTTGAGTTTCAGTCAATCACTTACATGGTGCAGCTGGTTGCACACTGGGAACAGCCATTCTTTTAAGCCTTGTGTGCCCAGGGTCCATGAAACTTTGAGCAGTAAAAGGGTCGCTACAAACCCTGTACGTTGCGTACGATAGGCTGGCCGGCTTACTCAGGAGATCATCGCGTCCAGCATAGTGCATTCATGCTTTCATCCTGCATTGGCAATGAACTATCAGCTGAAAGGAGAAGTGCTTGAATAGTGATTTTTTATTGTTACCCTCACTTAGCAAGTACGAACAGTAAGCCTACAGACATGCAAACCATACAAAAGCTTTAACACACCTGCCGTCCCGTGGTACGCGGAAGAAACTCGTCCCAGGCTTCTTGTGGGTTCTGCCATTGTTGAAGCACCACGATACACAGCAGTAGCTGCCGTAGCTTGGACCGCCGGACGGCATGGCGTCAGCGCGGTCTGAAAATGTTAGTAAGTGGATGCTTCGCTGTCAAATTACGAAAAAGATATGTGCACGTCATAAGTGTACCAGCAAACCCCTTTGAATGATTAGCTAATCGATGCACAATACAAAACCAGTGATACATCTCTGACCCATAGAACTCTGACTTACAAAGATATACGTCAAGACCACGTACAAAGATCTTCAGAAGTTTCCAGGCCGCTATCCCTTGTAATGCAATGGTATCGTGGCCTGGAAACTTTAGAACACCTTCGTGCGTACGCCGTATCAGCACAGTACATTGGGAAGAAAAATCGTAGTTGAAATTTGTGCGGTAAAATTATATTGGAAACGTTAAAAAAATTTGTGGGCCGCTAGCACTAGTGGCACAAGGCTAGCGAAGAAACGAAGATGATGGCCACTTGGCTAGTCCAGATTTGCCTCCGGCACACCAAGAATTATTCGTGTTCCGAGCCTTCGGGAAACGCGTCGTGAAGCATGCGAGGCCCAGCGAACGATTCTCAATATTTTGCACCGAGCCACCGAGCCTATGACCTAGCTGCCCAGCTATGCTCAGCGCACAGACGCTCGCGTCCGTGGCAGATGTAGCACGCGTCGCCTCGGCTTGACGCCGTGCCGCCTTTGCGATACTGCATACGTTGTACAATGTTCCCGTCTAGCCGCCGCATAGAGCCACAAACTTTCTTTTTAGCGAACCTCCCAGTCCTTACATGCTTCAGAAAAAGGTTACAACTGCGTGAATGAGACGCCACGTAACAAACAAACTCGCACACACGAAGCGCAACGTGTGTGTGTGCATCTTTCTATGTTTGTTGCATGGTGTCTTATTCGCACAGGTGTAATCGTTTTCTGAAAAAAATGACCGAACAAGACCAACAACATGTCATTCAACAAGCTTTGCTTGAAAACGTGCCTCACCTGTTATCTCACGCTTGAAAACGTCGACGCAGCCGACGTTGACGAAAGCGACAAAAGCGTCTCGCTGTCAGTCATGCATGGGCTTGTCGCTGGGTAGATGGTGTTTATGACAGTACGGCTGAAGAAAAATAAACGCGTAAGGTGTGTTGAATAAATCGTTTTTATGTATAAAAACATACCAAATTTTGGTGTATAATTATTAATTTGTGAAAACAATTCTGATGAATTGATTATAACTGTGTTTTTTTGCGCTTGCGTCCTCTGACGTTTGGTGGGAGCACTAGTTCGTTACGTAGTCGTGATGCACTTCCTGAGGCCAGGTTTTGCGGAGTGTCCGCTCTTGTCTTCTTCTTTCTCTATGGAAGTATTGTGAGACTCTTTATGGCCATCCATGATGGCGAGCACTCTGCGTTTATCTTGGAGGCCATGCGACTCTTGCTTTAGATCAAAAATCTGTAAGTATTATTTGCGCGCGCGCGAGCGTGTGTGTGTGTCTTTGTACCATCTGTGAGACATTGTGAGAAACGTGTCTCGACTACAGCAGAGCACCGTTCTAGCAGAGGGAAGTGCCCACGCTGCACAGTCACTGCATTACTATAGATAAGTCGCGCCTGCGCTCGCGTGCGTTTGAGTGCTTTTGTGTGTGTGTGTGTGTGTGTGTGTGTGTGTGTGTGTGTGTGTGTGTGTGTGTGTGTGTGTGTGTGTGTGTGTGTGTGTGCGTGTGTGTGTGTGTGTGTGTGTGTGTGTGTGTGTGTGTGTGTGTGCGCGCCTGTGTGTGCTTAACAAAACATATCACTAAGTATGCACTTAGCGTTTGAAGAGCGTATTAGGGGCCGCATTTCGCTGTAACGTTCAACAGTTGAAGGCACAGTTTAAGGGTCCCCTAATTTTTTATTGGCAAAGTCGGAGCACGCGGAGCTCGATGCGGACGTGAATTACTCCGCTCATTTATTCACTTCAACTGGCGCGCTCCTCCCTAACGTGATTGTTCAGTTTTACAAATAGCGGCCATCCAAAAAATGCTGTTTCTTGGGCTGACTCGGCATGTTGTGAGACATGTTCTTACTAGCGTTCGTGCTGTGGTGTCACAAAAGTGGTCTTCTCGCTCTCTCTCAGGTCTACTTAGATTTGCCACTATCCACTCTGTAAGCACCTTGAAGAGAAAAGTATCGAGCATGTCGAAGTCTGTCGAGAGAGTCATCTATACAACGTATTGGATACAAGTTTTTCTTGCTCACCTGATTTAGTTTCCTGCAATCATCACCGAAGCGTTTATCGGTGCGCTGCTATTAAGTAAGGACTTTTCAAATAAAGCTATGGCTCGGCCGAGATATGCTTATCAAGAGCATCTGAGCTAGTGTTTGGGGAAAGAACGTAATAAAAACGAGATTTGCACGTAGGGTTTATTATCTCAAAACCACCCTGTGATTATGAGAGACGCCGTAGAGGAGGGCTCCGGAAATTTCTACCACCTGAGGTTTTTTAACGTGCACCTAAATCTGAGCACACAGGCCTACAGCATTTTCACTTTCATCGCAAATGCAGCCGCCGACCTTGTGACCTGTGGGTCAGCGAAAAAATACTTTAGCTGCGAGACCACCGTGGAGGGGCTGCGTGTAAATCAGATTTGTTTGGGACAGAAACTCGCTTTCTACACTGGCTAAATCCAGCTTCCCTACAACGAACATCAATGATCACCAAACATTCTTTATATGTCACATTATATTCCGCCCGTTTTTCTTTCATATCGGGACCTATACATTAACGGGTTTTATGCAATGTCGAATTATACTTCACACACATGAATACTCCAGCATATGTTATCATAAATAGGATTTTGGATAGTAGTTTCTAGTGCAATTCTATTTTTAGCTTTATAATGATCTGTAATACCACGCTGTGTCTAATAAAAGAAACATTATTTTTAAAACCTGCAAACTATGGTCCATTTTTTCATGGTAAAGGAAAAGTTAAGCGCGGAATTTAGCCAGAATTGTCTTCTCGCGTTGGTGCGTGCGCAGCTGTGCATCTGCTGTTGCTGCGCAGTACGTCGCTCTTAGCCTTTGTTTTCAACATGACGTTTCTCACCTTGTCCCGGATGTTGTCGATGGTGTCAAAGATCGCCAGAAATTTGGTGGTTGTATTGGCGTAGAACGTGGACATTGAGTCTGCGGTGTCACTGCCGCTGGCATCTTTGCATAACTGGAATGGGAGCACAAGAGATGAAAAAGTGCGGTATAAAATCACGCCAGAAGTGATCCGAAGATAAATGTCCCAGTGAATGCTCCTAGGTTTGTTATTGACAAAGAGCGTTTGTTTAAAAGTACACAATCGTAATTATAGAACTTTCTTTAAGTCAGGCTGGGCTGTGGTATCGTGGAAGTCAATGACCAGCAAAGCTGCGAGGGCTAGGTAAAAGATTGCAAAGTCAGGCACAGGAGAAGCGATGCCTTCAACAAAGTTACCCTTATCCTATAGCAACTAACCATTACGGTGTGGCATTTTGCTTTCGGACCATGAAGACCAGGGTGAAATAGCCTCCTCGAAAGGAAAGGTTACTTTTTTTCGATTTCTCTTCCTAATCTCGCTGCTTCACCATCTCCACAGGCATCTATTCTTTCACTCGTTCTTTTTTCCCTGATCTTTTTATTTTTCGGGCCTCCACAGCAACATTCCCAAGGCGCCCATAAACGGGTGATCTGCCAACGTTAATGCCCAGCCTGGTCGTTATGACTCTCCTTTTTCGACTGTCAGCACTGAATTTCGAGTTATGCATCACCGAGAAAGTTTTTTTGTTTATTTATTTTTTGCCTTCTGGTATTCTCTTTTCTTCCCTCCTTTTTCTCCTCACCGCGCAGCACTTTTTATATTCGAAGCTTGGAGCCATTGATGATGATGACAATTTTAATGTAGAAGCAGATTTTTTGGTTACCTTTCTGCACTTCTTAAATTCGAAGCTTGGGGCCATTGATGATGATGTCAATTTTAATGTAGCAGCCTTTCATGATTGTGGATTTTTTCTGTAAACGTACTACACTTTCACAATTCAAGCCTAAACAGCTTCTATTTTAGAAATACGTTCGTCCACACTCTGTACCGTGTCATATATCCCCGTCCAGTGAGCTAGCCTAGTGCACTCGCGGACGCTCTCAATTGATCTGAGAGCACTTTGCCAAACATCATGAACTTGACACATGGAGCTACGTAAGCGCACTTTGGGAGAGTACTTCGCACGCTATTGCTTGGCATCATGAGCGCACTCTCACACGGGAAGGCATAGTGACGCTGCGAAGCACGTGCGCTAACAAGGGCGTTGGTCGAACTCGCTTTGCTGCGACGACGTGTCTAAACTCAGTAGCTTCGGCTTGAAAATAAATGAGTAACTGTCCAAAGCGAAGTTTACAGGATTTTAAAACCATATGCTTTTCGTTAATTGGAGTGTTCTTACGCATTTAAACGTACTATTAAGCAAAACTACTCTGTTATTTTCGTCCTCAGACAGCCCCAACCTCCATGGTCATGCCCAGCACAGGCCATGAATTGAGTTGAATAGAATTGAATTTTATTGGTCACAGTTTTTACAAAAAAATTTGCATACACTGCGTGGACCCATAGCCATGGGCTAGTTTGGGTCCAAAAAAGAAAGATTATATAAAGGTACTTCCGAAAAGGGTAACTAAACAAGTTATACAATATCAATAAAGAATTAACTAAAGTTTTTACAATCCAATGCAATAAAGAATTGGCAAGAAACATTACAGTGCATGAAATAATCACACTAAACTGTTACAATGCACGAGAAAACGAAAACGAAAAAAACACCTACTTACATATTGTAATCAAGACAGTCATCAGAATAATTATGACAGGACTATAATTAATCAGTACATTCTTCTAAATAGTGTTTTTCTAGTGCGTTAGTGAAATTTGAACACATTCTTATTTCAAAAGAAATAACATTCCAGATTTTAATACCAACAAACTGTAAAAGCCGTTCACCATATACGTTGTTAGTTCGTGGAATATTCCATTTACCAAAGGTTAGTTGACTAGTAGAACGAGAAGGGGGCGGAAAACACCGACACATGAAAAGGGTGGTTGTAAATAATTGTGTGTGTGCATCTGGCTAGTTTTAATTTCCATAGCTTGTCGAAGGGCAAAATGAGTAATCTGGAAAACAAAGGTTTGCTGGGGTCATTATACTTGCAATGAGTAATGATTCTTACAGCCCGTTTTTGAAGTCGTCTAACCGGGTCCAGGTAAGTTGTGTACGTGCCGCCCCAAGACTCAAAGCAATACAAGATGCGACAATGAATAAAAGCACAATAAAGCATTCGTAGAGTAGTGGTATTAAAATATTGACGAGCCTGAGTAAGTGCATGACACCCTGAGGCTAATTTTGAACACACATTTTGAATCTGCATCTGTCAATGTAAGTTGTTATCTATGGTGGCACCCAGATATTTCATTGTGGTTACTTGCTCGATCACGGAGTCGTCTGTTTTTATGTATGTCATTAGCATTAATGAATCTTAACCGAGAGCAAAATGTGATGCATTTAGTTTTATTGGTATTTATAGATAGTTTATTATTCGATAACCAATGAGCGACCTCTTCCAGTTCTATGTTGGACTTCGATTCAAGATCAGTTAAATTTTTAACCGTTACTATGACACAAGTATTGTGAGCATACATCAGAATGTTAGAAAGCTGTTATATCTGCGGAAGGTCATTAATATACAAGGAGAAGAGCAATGGTTCCAGCACCGAGCCCTGGGGAACACCAGTACTCAAGTGGCTCATAGAAGACATGAAATCATTAATTACTACAGCCTGTTGACGAACTTTAAGGTAATCTGAAAGAAGTTGAAAGATGGTACCACGGAGACCATAATGAGGTAATTTAATTTGCAGTATTCTGTGGTCTACGGTGTCAAAGGCTTTTTTGAGGTCCAGAAAGATAACTGTTACTAATTTATTTTCATTCAAGGTAGTGTTTATTGCTTGAGTAAGAGTCATAATGGCGGTGGAAGTAGAATAATTTGGTCTGAATCCGTGTTGCTGATGGGAGAGCACGTTATATTTCGCAATGAATTTATAGAAACGATTGGCAAGACTTTTTTCGAAGATATTGGTAATTATGCTCAAAAGTAAGATTGGTTGGTAGTTTGACGGTTGAGAGTGATCGCCACATTTATGTATCGGAATAACTTTTGCAATTTTTAAACAATAAAGGTACAAGACTGCTCTCACAGAATGGTTAAATAGTCGACATAAAACCGGTCCGAGGACGTCTAAATTTTCTTTGAGAAGCCTTGCAGTTATCCCATCTATGCCTGCCGATTTATTCATTGGCTGCGCCGCGGTGTTTCTACGGAAAGTTTAGTGTAACGGCTGCCTATAACCAAAGCACAATATTGATAAAGATTTCCTTAAATATGAAATATATGTTGCATTAAGCAAGTAGCCACTGGCGTTACCATTATACCAAAGCATCCTTTCTCGCGTACCTGTCGGAAAAGACCACACGCTTACCTAAAATACTGGTGTCATCGATGCTTTTGTAAACAGAGCCAGGACACATCTATGAACGGTAGACGGTAGGTGCTCTAGGCAGTTCTTCAAGTTTCCCATTAGTGGAGCTGCCACTCATTGCTTTGTGTTTTTGTTATCCCCGTTGCAACGCGTGAACCTAGCTAGACCCTACCTTTAGTATCAGTAATATAAGTTAACTTATATCCCACTTACGGTTCGGTAATCCATATTAATGCCGTGCATAGCTTGGGGCCTTGAGGCGGGGTCAGTCCACGAATTATCCATGCGGTACCCGCGCCCGAACATGGCGAATGAAAGGAGGACGTATGTTTTGTTATGGTTGGTCATGTTTGTCAACCGCGCCTTCGCGTCGGCACCCAGTGACGCCTGCAGAACGTGAAAAAAAACGAAGCAGAAAGGAAATATGTACGCAAACCATCAACGCTGATTTTCAATGCACGCGCACAGTCGTAAGATTGCATAATGACATCTTCTATACGGAATTACCAAAATTATGCTCAATAGTTGTAGTCAGTGACGTACACGAGTGTTGGGTGCCTTTCATGACAATACAGAGAAGAAAATTGTAGAAATTGAAGTAGACCGCGGAAGAAAACAAGAAAAAAATAGTAAACCTTGGTGACAAACAGAACACGAGAGAAGCAGCAAGGAGCATGGCCCATGTTCCTTGGCGGTCAGGTTCCGGACCCTTGCTTTGCTGACCAGCTGAGCCCTGGGTGACTTGCGACGTAGGAGCAGGTTATGGCGACATGTTTCTGACCTGCTGTTGCTTGGAGGCGTCCTGTGCCCATGGACACGATGAGCTGTCGGGCTTCGGGCACGAGTTCTAGCCTAAGTGTTCAGCCAGGACGCAGCTACGGCGTCTTCTCCATCATTCCGAAGCAGTCTAGGCAGCACCAGCATCGCGCAGTTCATAATCGCTTGCCTTGCTTCATGCAGCACACCGATGAACGCCAGAGTAACCAGGGAACCACCACCTCGTGATACTGCCGGAGACACTTCAACTTCGCTGCTCCCAATGTACACGTGGCGGCACTGTCACGTGTCCCTGTCGATCACCAGGCTCATAGAAAGCTACGCACGTGCATTGCCTCCTGACGTCACCGCACGGCTATAAGACCACTGCCCTCAGCATACGAAGCATCATTCCAGAGCAGTGTAGGCAGCAGCAGGATTACGCATTCCATTATTGATTGATTTGATTGATTTGTGGTGTTAAACGTCCCAAAACCACCATATAACTATGAAAGATGCCGTAGTGAAAGGCTCCGGAAATTTCGACCACCTGGGGTTCTTTAACGTGCACCCAAATCTGAGTACGCGGGCCTACAACATTTCTGCCTCCATCGGAAACGCTACCGCTACAGCCGGGATTTGATCCCACGAACTGCAGGTCAGCAGCCGAGTACCTTAGCCACTTGACCACCGTGGTGGGGTGCGCATTTCATAATCGCTTGCCTTGCTTCATAGTCTTGACCACGTTGAAAGAATCCATTTTTTATCTTTACAAATACGGCTCTTAAACTGCTCTGTGGAAAACTGTGATCCCCTTGGATATACCTCATCAACAACTCTATACTGTAAAGGAACTGCGAAAGGCTCTGGCCTATTTACCTACTAGAATTAGTTGATAGATATATGGAGTTTAACGTCCCAATTTATAAATAATTAGTGACAACCATGTCTATCTGAAAAAAGACCTAAAAAGTAATTCAAGAGAACATGCAACCTTTCAAAGAAAGCACGGAGTTTATAAATAAAAGGTTCGAGGAGTTCAATGCTGAAATGCTTGAAGTAGGAAATCACAAAAGTGACGGCACAAAATATCGATGTAAAAAAAAATGACCACCTCTCAAAGGAGTCAAACGAGATCAGAAAGGATCTTCCAGGGTTAGATCAATACATCAAAGAAAATAACAATGAATTGAAGGCAATCTCGATGATTACATCGGAAAACCATAGTTATAAAATAAAATCTATTTCAAGATGTAAAGAAGAAAAGAATCGGGCATTGATTTCACTCATCATTTACGTTCTATACGTGAGCAGACACAGAATATAGTTGGAAAATCTGCTACCAGGGTGGTAAGAAAAAATGTCTTGAAGGCTGCTATAAAATTGAGAATAAACACTCAAGCCATTGGTTTCCGGGGCGAGAACAGCCCAATGTACATTTATGAGTACCTCAGGCCTCTCAACAAATTACTTCTGGGATACGCTCTGCAGGCTAAGCGAGACAAAAACTGGAAGTACACTTGGGTGTTGCAAAGAAAGATTTTCACAAGAAAAACCAAAAACTCACAAAAATTCATGCCACGTGCACGAGTTATCTAGTTCAAGTTATAAAAATTTTGTTGTCAGTCCTGATTTGTACACTACCTAATAATTTACAATAGCTCTGTGTATTCCCGAAATCGAGAAGGCATGGCTAGAGCAAGATCATTTTTATATTTTGCAATGTAATCTTCGTAGCACTAGAAAGAACTTGGATAACTTATTTGTATACTTGAGCCAACACAAACTCGCGTTTGATGTGATAGCTATGACGAAAACACAGTAAAGAAGGCAAGCTTACTTATTCACTTGGCTACACTATGAAATGTGTGCCTCGCCCAAGATCATCTCGTGGCAGAAGTGTTGCGATGTTTGTCAAAAACAAAATTAATTTTGACATTCCTCATGTAAACTCTATTTCGAGCTCCTTAGCCGTGACTCTATTTATTAAGACTGAGCGTGGTATTACACTTCGAGTCGTCCACCGCCAACCCTCTTTAGATTTCAGTGCATTTATCAGAACAATGAGAATCTTATTGCACCTCTGATAGCCTGGAAAGTTCCATTGGTCGCATGCGGAGCTTTCAATGTTGCTTTGTTGAAAGATAGGTCTATTCATCAATCTTGTATATGCCTTCATGATTTATGAGGTCATGGTGTTAGGTGCCCGAATGTCTACATGGCATATCAACCTGCATTTTCTTTTAGCGCGTTTTCTCGTTTACCAAGCGTCGTGTCGTAGTAAGAATGGCTATTCGTAATGCAGAAATCATACCATTGCACAAAAACTGTTTTGCTCTTTACTGTCCTTTCTATGGCACTTAGTATGGTTACACACGCATGAGATTGCGGCTCCACCCTTATGGGTAACAATGCAAACCGCAAATGAACTTTGCAGCGGGATATTTCGCAGCACAGACATACTCGAAGAACTCTTTCATCCGCAAGTATGCATTAACACTGCCTCATTACGTATGAATATTTGTTAACTGAGCAGCAGGCAGGGGTAATTACCATATTTATTTGTCTCTCTTTCTTTCTTTCATTCTCTCGCCATCCTTTATTTTACTGCCTATCATTTTCACTACTTCTCTTTCTTTATATATCATGCTCCGCTCTCCATCTCTTCGATGCCATTTCTCTCTTCTCCACACTTACATTCGTCTTCCTTGCACAGTGTATTAAAATTGTACTCACTAGTGAAATGAGGCCCTTCGACCTTATGTTCAGCTGATCCGGGTTCGGCGGTAAAGTGTAGACAATCGATTTGTCAGTTGAATACTCCAGGTGTACCTTTAGAACTAACATCGATACAGCTGGAAAGTCCCTGCACGGAAAGAAAACATAGCATATGGCGACACCACTCACAGTGCACTTCTGTGCGCAACAACGAAGAATAAAAAAACGACCCACCACATGGTACAAGAACAAGAATTCACCATTAGTTTCCTGTCACTGCTTTACCCAATCTCGCACTATTATATGCAGTCATCCAGGTGGTGAACGACTGGACACTTTCGATGTATTCGCTCCGTAACGATGTAGACCTATCGATCCCGTTGGGTTGTACCATAGATTAACACTGGCAGTTTGATCACTTATTCTATGATCAGGCTAATACCTTCATAAAAACAAAAAATATATATATTCACTTTCTTACTGTGAATTGCAACGTCTCGTTGCAATTGCCTTTTTTTTACTCTTTATACCACATAACCCATGCGCATGATTCCAAAATTATTATCAGTGGTGGCTACGTTACTTGAATGTCGACGCCCTACCCTTCCTTTTTACCCTCAAACTGCTCGTCAATTCTTTGTAACCATGCACTGTAACTTAAAGTAAATATGAAGCTCCAAGGGCCAGGGGACTAGCTGTTTAAAGCTAGTGACTAGAAATCAAAGTTCTTCTTCTGGCATTCTTGTACGTGTCTCAGGGAAAGAATAAAAGCACAAGTGAGGCGTGTTGAAAATATATCCACCAATAATTAAAAGGCGACAGCGTTAAATATAGTTGATCTTGAAGAAATTGCGGTACACGCAGTTTTGATATCAAAATAAAAACAAAGACAAGTTTGCGTGTGCGCGGGTGTTTGTGTGTGTGTGTGTTTGTGTGCGCGTACGCATGAATGCACAAATCCGTTTTCTGCACGGAGCAAAAATTTGTTGTCAACATTGTAACAAAACCTTCCCACCAGTTATGAACAAAGCAAAGAAATGAAGGAAAAAAAACAAGGATTAGTTCTTCACAAAATCCCGTGATACGTCAATCACAGAATCAATAGACGTTTAGTTGTCGAAGCTGTAAATCAGTACATCCGTATATTGATGCGTCATCGTTGCTCGGTCACCACTCCTCCGTGTGTTTAGAGGGAATTCTCGAGGCGTGGAAGAATGCGGCAAAGATGTGGCTGTACGTAAGAGCGGCGTGAACAGATGGTGTACCAGCATATTCTTCGTTTTGCACAAGAGAACTTGTTGCTAGGTGAGTCGGTGCATATTACCACAAATTGAATAGCTGCACTTCACATGCGTTCATATACCATACGCACATACAGGCACAGACTTGCAACTGACCTTTATTTTACACAGTCAACCTATAAGTACGTTTTCTGTGCGTGATGGTTTCTGCGAAACGTACTTACAGGTGGACTGTGTCTAATAAAACTAAGTGTGTGCCTGCGTGTGTGTCTGGATAATAGTATAGAGCAGTTATCTCCTTTGTGTCTTGCTCATGATGACGACATTGAGTAGGTAGATAGCAAAATGGTTCCTCGCCAGCTGGTGTACTTCCGGTACATAGCACTTCGTTAATTCAAGGTATGTGATCTTCCGAGTAACTGCAGAGGAGACATCTACGTCTGTGTCGAGGTTGTTAACGGTTGTGAAGTGACTGTTTGCCTATATCCACTCGTGTAACAACAGAACGAATTTCGCATTTCATTGAACAAAGCGAAAAGTCGAAATAAGACTGTCGTCATGACTGAAACACCGGAAACTGATTGGGGGGGGGGGGGGATCTCGAGTGCTGCAGCCAGCTTACTTTACAATGAAGTTTTGAAACACGGAAAAATATTTGACCGAATGAGCTTAACAATGTATTTCCGAGCATAATGATTAGGTATCCCCGGAAACTAACTTATTGAGCACTTCTGCTGCCAAATGCCAACAAACATTTCCATATTATTTTAGAGTTTTCACAACAGTGCAGTTGCTCTGCCATCTAGTGCTCCAATTCAGTATACTTGCATCGCATCTACTGTGCCTTGTCTGGCAGCCTTCTTAAGCCTTCATAGTCACTGCAGCTTGCTACTGAATTGAAATTAGTTTACTATTTCATGTGCATATCTACAAGCGCTTCATGTTTCCGGTATCACTGCTTGAACATGTCGATAGTTTCCACGTAGCTGTTGTCTAAATGTTGAAGTTCCTTCAAAGATGGCAGAAGTGATGGCAGAAGGTACGAGAACGTTTGATTCTTGTTTAATTCTTCGTTCAATTCTTCGTTCCATTATTTCTACCAATGGAAGCTTTACTGAATTTGCTTGTGGCGCTTGCCTGTGCTTGGGTTCTCATTGGCTCACGCTGTTCTTGTTGGCGAAGGTACGTATTGATGTTGAGCAGAACGATAGTCACCTACAGTTCATAATCAGTTGTCCTCGCTAACTCGAATTGGTCTATTTCACGTGTTATAAACTGCTCCATCTTTTCGTCAACTTTCTTTACTATGTCGGCGAGATTTCTGATCTGACTGGCTAGCAGTGGCATCTCAGTAGAGTTTCGATTATCCTGAAGCTTGTTTTCCGCTTCGCTCACTATGATGTTTATCTGCGTCCTCGGCGTTTTTTTTGTTCTTTTAGATAATTTCCCTGTTCTCTTTGAATAATTGAGGGAACACACATTTTAGCGGCGAGTCTTGATTCAAGTCTTTGTCGTCCTTCGTGTTTTCGTCGCTTTTTCAGCCGGCGATGTCTCGTCTCGCTGCCCTCGGTTCACACTGACCTCCTCTTCGTCCATCTTCTGTTCACAGTTCTTCGTCCTCGTATTCTGTGGCCAGTGGAAAAAGGAGAAGCCGCTATTCTGGTCATGGCATCTTCGGGGCACAGCTGACGCTGGGTGAGTAGACCTTTAAGCCCCCCCGGCAGATGCAATGCATCCTTTCGGCCCGGCTTCACATAGATGGCACCTCTGGGCGGACCCACCCAGGGGAAATTGGCAATCGCCTTTTTTTATCTCTGTCCCCCTACACCTTCGTCTTTATCTCTCACTATTTATCTGTCTTGTCTACTTCTGTTTTCTGTTTACGTCCAATTCTTCCTGGCGGTAAGGGCTATACTCGTGTGTTCACCCCACCTTGGGATGGGTCACATGAGGTTA
The DNA here is from genome assembly GCF_043290135.1 of Rhipicephalus microplus. Lineage (NCBI taxonomy): Eukaryota > Metazoa > Arthropoda > Arachnida > Ixodida > Ixodidae > Rhipicephalus > Rhipicephalus microplus. Next base: position 81,671,821 of record NC_134700.1, on the reverse strand, counting down.
TAGTGGTGGTGTACAGCTGACGCATGCAATCCATTTTTTGTGTTTTGCAGCGTCCACTAGTTGGGCTCGGTGATGGGTGGCTGCCACCGCTACCGAACACAATCCATATTTTATGGTAAAAAACTTTTAACTCTCTATTGATAGCTACTTGAAGACGGTGCGCACTCATGCAAGCTTTCGACCTTTTCAACTAAACAAGAACAACTTCCCACGCTCCCATGTTATTCATAGTGGCACACTGACAAAGCCAATCTCGAAAACCCTCCCCGGTCCTAGTTTCAAGGTGCGTGATAAACGCACTTGGAACAGGTTACAGAGCGACGAAAATGGCTAGCGGAGCTCTCCTTATTGAAATCGGTGAAAAAAACAATATGAAAGACTATTGAATGTAAATACTTTTGGGGATGTCCCCATCACTGTATAGGCACACTGTTCAATGAACGCTGTCCGAGCCGAGAAGTTGTATTGGAGGACGATCAAGCTTACTTGACAGATGCAGAATATCTTGACGTATGGAAAGTTCAGAATGTAGTCAACGTCAAGAGAATTATTATGGAGCGAGATGGCAAAGATACCGCAACTAAACACATCATCATTACGTTTGACTCCAGCGTTATTCCAGACACGCTTGTAACGGGTTACACAAAGCTTTCAAACCCTCGCCGTTGCTTTCAATGGCAGAAATATGGCCGCGGCTCACAAAGCTGTCGTGGTCGGCAAACCTGTGCCGACCACGACAACAAGTCGGAAACCGGGAAACATACAGCGTATTGTGTGAACTCTGAAAGAAATCATGCTGCCTACTCACAGTCCTGTTTATTCTTGAAAAAAAAAGATTCTCACATTGAAGGGGAGAGTAAATATCTCCTTTTAAGAAGCAAGAATAACAGTGTCGCCATTTTACGGCCTAACCTACGCTGACGCGGCGCGTAAGGGGGTAGCATCGCACCAGTCCTCCTTACTCCTTCGGCCCGCGCATATCGAGACATCGGCTGGGGCACCTGCTCCCAAGGCGGCAGTAGTTCAGCCTACTGCGCCTGCTCACGAACAGAGATCGGAGACCCCAGATCTGCAGGTCTGAAGGCCTCACTTCACAAGGCGAGGCCCGAAATTTGAACTACAAGCTCGCACGTGCGGGCATCCAGTGCCTCCGGGGAGGCAATGAATACGTCGGTACCCTTGGTGCCGAAAGAGCGGCATAGCTCCTTAAACCACGTCAAGAAAACAAACAAAGCAGATAATGGGGCCTGGTGACGGCCCTTTTACTTGAATTCAAACATCCTGCCTAAACAGCCACTCGCTCTTTCTACATACAGCACTACATTACTTTCACCGTGAACACTCAAATTATACAATCGAATGTCAGGGGCCTTCTCGAGAACCTTGATTATGTCCAAGAACAATTACACGAGCACTCATCAAAAGTTCTGTGTGTACATAAAACACCTAGCTTTAAAGCACACCAACTTTCTACGTAAATACGCCATTTTTCGAAAGGGCCGTGATGATGCCGGGACAACATCCGGAGGTGTTGCCATTATAGAGAATCAAGAGATTGCATGCACACACTTTCAACTCCAATCATCTCTTCAGACAGTGGCTGTTTGAGCAGTGCTTTTCAATAAACTGATCACAATTTGTACACTTTACGAACCTCTGAGCTATCACCTACAAAAACATGACTTCAAGTCCTTCATAGACGAACTTCCGGAGCGTTATGTTCTGCTTGGAGAATTGAATGTGCATAGCGGGCTATGGGGTGATTCTCGTTGCGACGCGCGAGGTTGACTGAACAGTTCCTTCTCTCATCCAGCGCGTGTCTTCTGACTCGAAAAGACCAACCTATTATAATATCGCTAATAACACCTACTCCTCCATAGACCTAAGCATAGTATCTCCGTCCATTGTGCCTATACTCCAGTGGAATGTCATCAGTTATCCCTACAGAAGGGACCACTTTCCCGTAGTTTTGAGCACAACAACAGCAACTGAGTGTGCACCACGGGTTTCCAAATGGCTCATAAACATATCTTATTGGGAACAGCTTTATATCATCGCATGTTTTGGTAGGAATGTATATGTACTTTGAGCATTGATGCTGCTGTGAACTACTCCACAGTGTTCTTGATTGATTCTTCAACTAAAAGCATCCCACAAATGAACGGACACCGTGAAAAACGACGTGTGCCATGGTGTATCTCTGATTGCCGATACGCGCGCAAAGAGCAAAACGAAAAATGGAGGTTGCTCCGAAACACACCGACAGCCAAAAATCTTCACAGCTTCAGGAAAATAAAGTGTCAAGGAAGGAGAATGCGTCGGCAGGCCAGAAAAGAAAGTTGACAGAAGTTTGTATCAGGAATCAACTCATATATACAGCAGGCTAAAGTATGGAACATGGTTGGTAGCGTAGCGGGAAGACAAGTACCCCCACTCCCACTCGTAAACACACAGAGTGACAGGCGAACTTCCTCGGTGCACGCTTCGAACGGCTGTCCAGGTCGTCACACTATACTGATGCTTTCTAAAAATACAGAACAAGAATACAAAAGCAGAAACACAAGTGTACAAACTACAAGGCATATAACCAAGCTTTCAGTTTAACTGAGCTTCAAACATCACTAAACTCCTGCAGTAATTCCACCTCAAGTACTGACCGAGTGGTGTATAAAATGTTAAAAACCTACCAATTGAAACACAAAAAAATCAATTTGCTTGTACAATTCTATCTGGTTCTCTGGCGCTATTCCTACTTTCTGGAAAGAGGTTATTGTTATTGACATTTCGAAACACGGCAGGCACCCTTCTTAAATTTCGAGTTATAGGAATAATGCACTTACCAGTTGCCAGTGTAAACTTTTTGAAAAAAAAAACGATAAACAGTCGATTTGTAAATTTCCTCGAAACAAACAATTCGCTCGACCAATACCAGTGAGGGTTTCAAGAAGGCAGGTCTATCCCCGACCACTTTTTTCGTATCAAGGCACAGATCAGAGGCGCTTTCATCCACAAACAGTACTTTCTTTCTGTGTTCCCCAATATCGAAAACGCATATGCTACAACATAACGCTTTGGAATATTTAGCGACCTGTCCTACCTTGGCAAGTGTGGCAGATTAATTACCTTAATCGAAGGTTACTTGTCAGACCGGGCATTCTGTGTTCAAGTGGGCAAAGTTCTTTCTCAAACATATGTCCAAGAAACAGGCATGCCACAAGGAGGTGTACTTACTTGCATACTTTTTATTGTGAAAATAAATTATTTGCGTTTGTCCATTCTTTTCAATATGTTTTATTGTACATATGTCGACGACGTCCAGCTTGGTTTTAGGTCGTGTAATCTGGCCATGCGTGAGTGGCAGATTCAGTTTAACTTGAACGAATTCTCAAATCACGCCTGGGTTTCGATTGAAGGCACAGAAAAAAACGTGTGTGCTGTTCTTCAAGAAGAGAGCCATTAATTCCGAACCCTATAATCAACTGCTCTGGCAACGTCTTTCTGTTAATACCGAACACACAAATTCTTAGGCCTAATCATGAATACCAAGCTAACCTTCATACCACACGTTAGGTGCTTAAAAAACTGGTGCATAAATCCATGAATGTTCTAAAAGTGTTGTCACGCACTACGTGGGGAAGTGACAAGTGGTGTCTAATGAATTCGTATAAAAGCCTCATAGGTACCCGCCTAGACTATGGGGCAACGGCATATCAGTCTGCGACACCCACTGCCCTAAAATGCTTGACCCTGTGCATCATCTAGGCATCCGCCTCTCTACGCGTGCTTTTCGCACTAGCCCCGTTTGAAGCCTGTACATGGACTCGAACCAATGGTTGCTTCACATACAGAGATGTTACGTGTCTTCAAAGTATTATCTTAAAGTGAACGCAGACAAGAAACACCCTTCACATTCCACAATCAATGATGTGCAAAGCCTTGCTGTGTTGGTTAAACGGCTTTCTGTGAGACGGCGCTACTCACTCCATGTGAGGGGCCAGCGAAGGAAACCGGTGTGCCACTTGAACACTGTTTGATGGCTCCCGCAGTATGCCAGCCACCGTGGCAGTGTCAGGTGATAGATTGAGACGTGCTTTTCTTGCAGGGTATACGAAGCGTGCACCAATTGCACATATTCAGACATACTTCCTAGAACAACCATGGAAATACACATGTCCTGAGTTCTTTACGGATGCTTCGAAATCCAACACTTTTGTTTCGTACGCAGTCTTTGCCCATCCTTTTCGGAAGCCGGCGTTCTACACTCCGATACAAGCCTTTTAACCGTCGAAGCTTATGTGGTACTTGTGGTCGTTAAACATATTAAACAAACAAAACTACAAAAGGCAATAATATATATGTATTCTCTACGCGCAGTGAAAGTTCTGAAAAATCCTAAAGAGCACAAAAACCCTTTTCTGATCTCGCTTTATTCGCTTTTATGCACAGTCTACTCATCCAAGCAACATGTTGTAGTCTGCTGGGTCCCAGGACACCGCGAAATACAAATCAAAGTTCTGGTGGACCAGCTAGCTGGATATACCAACAAAACCGCTACCAATACATCGATACTAATTCCTGCACTCGACTTGTAACCTTTTCTAAAACGAAAGCTTAGGAATTATTGGCAGAGCGCATGGGACACACACGGATAATAAATTACATGTCATCAAGCCACAACTTGGTCATTGGCTGTCAGTATCAAAATCACGCCACACAGAAGTAATACTTACAAGGTTACGAACAGGATATACATACACTACACATTCATTTATTTTGTCTGGTGGTGATCTACCGTTGTGTGATAGATGTGAAGAAGCACTCATTGTACTTCACATTTTAGTTCAGTGTAAACAATTAGACACGCTGAGAAGACGACACTTTCCATTACCCAACCGACAACATATTCCACTTCATCCTGCAACGTTCATTGGTAGGGAACCACTTGGCACACATATATCGTTTGGCTTTTCTGAGAGAACTCCGTACCTTTCATGTGATATACCCGGATTCCATAGCACGGCCTCTCCCGAGAGGTGTCCGCTGCGATGGCTACACTGAAGAAAGAACCTGCCTCACGGGCCTTGGACTCAAGGGTGTCAACCATCGAGGCACTCATGATAATGCCGTACAATTCCACCATGGTTTTATTATCACAAACTTTCGTCATTCCCTACCACCACACTTTTCACAGCATGGTCATGATTTTATTACTTATATGTTTTACCCACCTTAGCGCGAGAAATATTAAGGCCCTTATACTGCCGTTAATCACAATCATTCTCCACATATCCTGTCTCTTGAAGTGGTGCTCCTTGACCATCAATTGGCCCTTGCGCCAGGAATCACGAAACATCATCATCATTATTCTGGTCATGCGCCCTGCTGCAGAAACAAGTCGAGACCAAGAAGACTGCGTTCGATGTGAGAGATAAGCAATCATCCACCTTTTTTGTTCGCTTACCACCGTGCGTAATCTTCCGTGCCCACTATCTTCTTCTTTTCTTCGTTTTCTCGGCAAGTATAAATAACATTCTTATTAGGAGACATGACTCTCACAAGATATTTCAACACAGAAGTGTTTATGCTGCAATCCACTAAGGCTTCCCTGACGTACTTCCGTCACAGATATGACGCTGTTAAAATTTATATCAGCATGCATTCTTGAATTGCACCCATGACCTCTACCACAGCGACCATAACAAGAGCGCGATCAGCCGACTGAGCTGTGGGCACTTTTCCGATTCACTATTGGGACGTGCCTTGAAGTTCTCACACTTCTTTGCTGTGTGACAGTACTCCTTATTTTTCGGGTGGTTCCGCCATGCCTAAAGCGGAGAAGAGACGTATACTGTGTTAAGACACCAACAAACATGGGTAGAGAACGCTTCGGTATGGCCTAAGCGCTCTGGCACCTGAATGCCAGCACTAGAACAAGCGCTGTGGAATCAGAATCTACCCACGCCGCTTAGTTGGCATTGGTCTTACTTCAAACAAAGTGTAGCGTTTCCTCCGCAATGAGCTGCGACAAGACTTCTGGGGCTGAACTTAAATGTTATAAACGCAGTCTTTAACTGCGACTCCTTCTACCAATTCCGCCTATATAATTTCAGGCCTGCTCACTGTTTATGCCGCGAGCTCTAACGTCACTTCGTTTAGACCAGCGTACTCAACAGACAGAAATTTCCAAGCCGCATGAACGTTTTCGTGGCGTGCTGGTGTGCTTGTCGGTGACTCGAGCAGACACCCTGTTTTTATCTGTCCATGAATTGCAGCGTGGATACGTGATGCGCTTTTTGCTCTGGGTATTCACAATGTGTACGGCTTCAAATCCGAACATTTCGGAGATGGCATGTGATGAATAGTAGCGGCAAGGCAAATGAACGGAAGATGCGAGTATTCTTGCTTTCTAAGGACAGTTGAAGAACAAAATGGCAGCGTGTCGTCAGTCGAGCTGACCTCTACTTCCGTAGTCTTCGTGACCTGAAGGTACGAGTTCCCCTACTAGATATTTCGAAGTCAGTCTAACAACACTATCAATACCACGTTCCTTCTTTCTCTATAATCAAGTTGTCGTGTGTGCTTCTGACGTGTTCGCGTTACCCCTGGCAATAAGATAAAAAAACGCGCATGGCAGTACATTCTCATAACAGGCGTGTTTTTCTTTAGCGTCAATAAACAATTGGCTATTGGCAATTAGCACCGCGGGCTTCCTGCATTACCTCTGTTTTCTTGGTTGTGAAAAAAAAAGAAATGAATGCTGTTGCATTGCTTAGTGCATCGGTTTCGTGCATAGTATTACCTTGCCGGTGTTTCACCCACTTTATCTCGGTATTATAATTTTCTGCCAGTCTCGGCAGAAGCCTAGCCTAACGTGTTTCCTTGAAATACGATTGCCTGCAGGCCCTTATGTAAAGCATTTTCAAGGCTCTACTTCAAGCTAGATTATCTAAGAATTACTACCAAACATACTGATAAAGTAGCAGTGGTGCGGTACAAGTGCCACAATGGCTACAAAGTGTAATCTAGACCCAGCTTTAACATTTTTCCCAGGCCCTATGTTACATGAGCGACTAAAACCCAGTGCCTGAGAAGTCGGGTCACAAGAGGAAACGCCGCTCCTTGTGTCAGTAACAAGAGATTTTTGTGGAACGAAGACGTTTACTTTCTCTTGAAGTATTCACCACCCTGATATTACGCTGAATAACATAGTCCATCACAGACATTTTTGGGTAATGACAAATTTTAGTTCCTTTTGCAATGGTCATCACCCTGATAATGTTGCCACAGCACAAACTCTTCTCAATAATCACGTGTCTATAATGGGATGCAAATAAAACCGCAGAACCTTTGAAAATTAGTAGAAAGAGGTTTTCTGCACGTTCTATATGGGAGACCAGCACTGGATAGGTGGCGCGGCGAAAAAGATCACCTGGCGGAGAGTCCCGACACAACTCAGCTGCTCACGCACATACGACCAGCCACACTGAACCACGAGGAGAGCAGGCACATGCGCCAGTGCTGTGCTTTGTTTTGGAACGAACGGCTCGAAAAATATTTGCGACAGTAACACTGCACCGTAATCTAGAAAAATAACATTGTCTGAAGGCTACTCTCCCCTAAAGCTTACAAAAAAAACAGAAAAACAGCCATGCAATGCGGACTGCGTCTATGCATATGTCATGAGAGGGACAGTACTGTGCCGTGATGACAACTCCTTTGTCCTCATTTTCTGGTTGCGTTGAAGGTTTTACGTAAACCTAGTCCACGCTCACATGACCGCATTGATAAGTCCGTGTTGTGACAATACCACGCTTCCCACATCTTTAGTGAAACAAAACATCAGAAGCACAAGAAGGAGTAGCAGCGTCGATTTCTTTTTGGGCATCGTATGTACGTTCTGTCGATGGTACGTATGTACGAAGACGTTGCTCAAGGAAACCACGGCGACAGCGTTGCACCTGTGGTATGTCGCTGCTGTGCTGAAGGTGCGGGATGAATACCCGACCGCGGCGGTGGCACTTCGACGGGAGTGAAGTAAAAACAACACCCTGCACCAAGATAAATGTGCGCCTTGGAGCCCGCCAAGCGGCAACAATTATAGCTTGTTTGGTACATGAAATCCTAGCAATAATTGATGTGAAAAAGACACCTTTTTTTAAGCCGACAAAGAAGCGGAGAATCTGAAACTGTGCGACAGGCGAACTCCAGAACGAGTAAAAGTACAAAGCATTTGATAATTGTATAGCAAGACAAACTTCGATGCTACTTAGCCACGTCAGCCAACGAAAAAAAATCATAACGCATCGTCTAACTTCAGAAATGTAACCTTCGAGTAATCCGCTGCTTTGTTCGTAACAAAATTCAGTCTTTAGCAGAAAAGAAGTAAAACAGAAGCATCTAAGCATCGGGTTTTCACCGCGAGAGTACATTTGATAGCAACTCAGAGGCGTAGGCGAACGTGCCATCGCACAAATTTTGCGGACGAGGCAGCTTTCTTTTATATGTATATTTTGACAAACAAAATAGACTACCAGCCTATCATATTGTAAACTGATGCCCCCTGTAGTTAAGTATGACGTGTGGACTTGTAGGGTAAAACACTGGACGACCAACCTCTACCACATTCTCGGCACAGTAAAAGGTTCGGTGGGCTACCGCCGGGAAACATTGCCATGAACCACGCGGACAAATCTGGCGACGGTCGCCAAGTACTTACGCAAGAGACTGCTCGCCCAAAATAGGCAGGCTACACACCTTTTTGGGAGCCGCGCACACTCTGAGAAAGAGGGGATGAGGACGTCGATGACTTTTTCAAGTACTATTAGAGAGTGAGCCGTCGGAATGAATGGATTTCCTCTGCACAACTCACTTACGTTATTCAATACCTCGCCCGAAAGGCACGTTTGTGATTTTACCGCAATGTGGATCTGCTGACATCGTGAAAGAATTTCGTCAGTGAGATCAAAAAGTGCTTTAGTGATTCGCTCTCGAAAAAAAAGGGCAGAGCAGTCAATTTAATGACGTGCACAAAATTATCTGGGGAGACCTTTACAAGATATATCGAAGACATTCTGATGCTCTTAGAATTATCAACCGAAACATGACAGGCGAAGACGAAGTAGGAAATCTGCTCAAAGGAATTTCCGAATACGTTTACAATTTTTTCATCTCTAAGAAAGTTATTACCAAGCCATTCCGCTTGAGACGTCACTGCCATATCATTCACGTTACGAGGGGACTTGAGACGTCACTGACATCGCTGACCATGGTACGGGGATGCTACAGAAAAGCGTAATTCCAAGTCCTGTAGTTCTTGGGAAGCTCCGGCTATACCAGCAAAAAAAAATAGATGTTTCGTGGCGATTTTACGTCTACTACAGATGCCTCAATGCAATAACTAAAAAGGTCTGCTCCCACGAACAGACAATGACTTTCCGTTCGGTGGGAGTGGCGCGGTATGGCGTCTGTTGAATGGGAGCCCTAGTAGTGACTCACTGGTGCACGCACGATTGAGGTGCTGAATGAAAAGCTCCGGTTGCGCGAAGTCGAAGACGAATGCATAGCCCATAGGAAGCTCGTGGATCATGCGATGATCGGACGAGGGGAGCGACTTGTTGATCATGCTGCTGAACTTGGAGGGAGGGTCAGAGACTGGTGAAGTTCGGTCGTTATACTGGCAGCGGGTACACAGATACAGTGATATCCTCTGCTAAGTACGCAAAAATTAACCCAGCAGGTAGAACAACAGCCTCGGGGGACACATTCACCTTCCAGATGTATGTAGAACCGTCCACTAGGTAGACGAGTGAACGATAAACAAGAACGTTCTTTCTTAGCGTGTTCAATTGTTCAATTATGAACACTAAAACTGAACACACTCCAAGAGGTCGCAATAGTTCACCGCCAATTCCACGACATGTAGACTTTCCTTCCCAGGCAAACATCACTTTCTGTCCTAGGTGACTTTTAAAAAGAAGGGACATCACAAACACAGAAGCATTAGTATCTACGAAACCTAGAGTACTTATGCCCTCAATACGAATACACTGTTCTTTCTACGAAACCTAGAGTACTTATGCCCTCAATATGAATACACTGTTCTTTAGCATGATGACAGGCGAAGAAATTTGCCAAGATGAGCGTCTTTCGACCTCGCCTACATCGGTCACACGATCTAGTTGCCAAGCTGGGGTGGTCTATTTGGGAAGCGTGGTGATGGCGATCAACATGTCCGAGTTGGTGGAGGAGTCAGGTAGTGGTCAGACGCTGGAAATGCAGTCTTAGGCATGTACTTTCGACGTGCCGGACGGAAAAAAAGGGCGATTGTACAGTTGGTTGCCAGCATGTGGTGTCCTGTGTGTAATCCTGGTACGCACGATCACGCGCTGTGCGTTGCGCACGACGTCTGCAGTACTTCGTGATGTGTCCTTGAACTCCACGATTTCACAGACATGTGGGTTCAGCTGGTGTTCGTTGCTGTAGTACGCGGATCTCTAGGGCAATACGTAAAGAATACCCTCGCCGAGGTTGAATATCCTGGAGACGCATAAAATACCTAACTTGAGGTGACCGTGTCATGGTGCTCTTCATATGGGCGTCCTCATAAGATGGGTGGTTGGTGTACGCAGATCACCACCAAGCGACCGGGATGTCCACACAGTGCTCATTCAGTGCACACCGGGGACACACGCGATTACAATCTCCACAAAAAAATGGGGCCAGTTCATCTCGCACAACAGGCTTTATCATGAGAACGAGATCATCAACGCAAGAGAGGTCTATGCTTGTTATGCGACGTTGTCTAGTCGACCAAACTCTGAAAGTTTCGGCCGTGTTTTCAGGGCTTCAAATGCATGACAGCAACGTCTCAAGTCGGATGGCGTGGTGATATCTTTTTTAAAGTTCCTTTGAACAGATGTCCTACTTCGTCTTCGTCTGTCATCTGGCGAAATTTTCCCACGTTGTCAGCACAGCCTCATTGTGGTCAAACCGCAAAAGTGCAGTTCCAGCGAGGTACACAACAACGTAAGAGAGCAGTGCAGAGACATTCCATTCATTCAGACGGCTCACTCTCTGATAGTGAGCACTCGGCGCTTTCACTCAGGCGATGCTTTTTTTTAGGGCAGCTAAGACACACTCGGCGGCCCGTGTCTGCTCTTCCCGCTGGCTGCTTCCCGCGGCAGCCGTAAGCCACGGTGGGACCATCGACACTGTTCTTGGACAGGCGTGGGTGCCAGAAGGCGGGAGTAGCGAGGACTACTCACCGAATAGAGGACGTCACTCCGAGGTGATGTGTGGCCGCATCACGATGACCCTCCCCTCGTGGGGCTAAGATTGTTGTCCGCCGGATCACCAAATAAAGTTCTTTTCACTTACTCAATCACCATTTTATAGTACTTCAGCCAGTCATCAACGTACTCATCCTCTCTTTCTTAGAATGTGTGCGGCTACAGAGGAGGTGTGCAGCCCATCTGTCTTCGGAGAAGCAGTCTTTTGTGCGTCTCCTTGGCGACCGTCGTCAGATCTGTCTGCGTCGTTCATCGCAACGTCTATCGGCGATAGCCCAGCCTGCCTTTTACTGCGTCCAGGGCGTGGTAGATCTTGGTCATCCAGCGCAACATATTCAGCATATCGTCGTGTATAAAGACAGAGGGTGGCAGTTTACATTATGATCAGCAGGTAGTCTCTATTATTTGTAAATGCAGATACGTATGAAGAAAAACTGCCTTGTTCGCAAGATTTATGCGGAGGCACGCTCGCCTACGCCTCTGAACTGTTATAAAAGATACTATCGCGGTGAATACCCGATGCTTAGATGCCTCTGTTTTACTTCATTCGTGCTAAAGAGAAAATTTTCGTACGAACAAAGCAGCGAAGTACTCGAAGCTTACATTTCTGGAGTCCGCCGATGCGGTAAGCTTTTTTTTCAGTGGCTGCCGTAAATATGTGGCATCGGAATTATGCCTGGGTAGTATCAAATGTCTTCTACTCGTTGTTGAGTTTGCCTATAGCATAGTTTTAGTTTCTCCGCTTGCCTGTGTTGGTTTATAATAAAGGTGTTTTTCCACATCCGCCGCAATAAAGTTCTTTTTCTGTCTGTCTGTCTGTCTGTCTGTCTGTCTGTCTGTCTGTCTGTCTGTCTGTCTGTATGTGTCTGTCTGTCCACATCCACTTGGGGTTCTCCAATGCACACATATATGTTTGTGCAGGGCCTTCTTTGTACTTCACCCTCATCGAAGAGCGGCTGCCATGGTTGGGAATCCATCCCGTGGCCTCAGCATATCATGGCGATACCACACGTGCAACGCTGCCACGGTGGTTTCCTTCACCAACGTCCCCGTGCGTACATACCGTCTACAGAACGTACATACGATGCCAAAAAAGAAATCGACGCTGCCACCACTTACTGTGTTTTTGATGTTTTGTTTTACTACAGACTTGGGCAGCGTAGTGTTGTCAAGGACTCATCATTGAGGGCATGTCAGCGTGCCCTAGATTAATATAAAACCTTCCACGCAAACAGAAACTGAGGACGAGGGAGTCGCCATCACGGCACAGCAGTGTCCCTCTGATGCCATACGCGTGGACGCAGTCCGCTTTACATAGCTTTTCTCTGTTTTTTTTGTAACTTTTAAATGAAATTGGCCTTCAGACAAAATTAGTTTTCTGGACCACAGTGCAGCATTGCTGTCGTTATGACTTTCCGGGCTGTTCGTTCCAAAATGAAGCACAGCAGCAGCGCACGCACGTGCTCTCACCATTGTTCGGGACTCACCGCCGTTGTGTCGGGACTCACCGCCAAGTGCTGCCTTTCGGCATTCCACCTATTGAGCGCTGGTCGTTCGCATAGAGCAGGCAGAAAACCAGTTCCTGCTCGTTCGCAAGGTTTTTTTTAACGCGCCATGTGGTCCAGTGGCTAAGGTACTCGGCTATTGGCCCGCATGTCGCGGGAGCGAATCGCGGCTGCGGCGCATGCATTTTCGATAGTGGCGTAAATGCCGTAGGCCCGTGTGAGCAGATTTGGGTGCACGTTAAACAACCCCAGGTGGTTGACATTTCTGGAGCCTTCCACTACAGCGTCTCTCAAAATCATATAATAGTTCTGGGCCGCTAAGCCCCACTTATCATTCCTTTGCATAGTTTCTGCAGTTTTATTGGTACTGTTTCAAACATCTGCCTTCATAGACACGCGGTTATTGAGTTTAGTGTGTGCTACATCAACAAGTATGTTATTTAGGTAAATATCAGCGTGATGACTATTTCAAGAGAAAATAAAATTGGTCGTTTCCCAAAAATCTCTTGTGACCGACAAAGAGAGTGGAGTTTTCTGTTTTGCTTTTGATTCTCTACTGGTGCGTAGTCACTCATGTAACATAGGTCCAGAGAAAAATGTTGGTGCTGGGTCTAGATTAAACTTTGTAGCCACCACGGACACTTTTACCGTACCGCCGCTACTTGGATCGTTATATTTAGTAGTGGTACCTTAGACATTCTATATCGAAGTAGAGCTCTGATACTTGATATCCATTCAAGAAAGCACTGTACCATAAATGTGTACAGGCATGTATTTTCCGAAGCAAAATATTAGGCGAAGCTGCCAAAAAATTATAATACTGAGATAAAGTGGTTGAAACGCTGGAAAGAGAATATCATGCACATAAACTAAGCACCTAGCAATGCAAATTGATTCTTTTTTCTTTCTCAACCAAGTAAACAGAGGTAATGAAAGAAGTATGCGGTGCTAACTGCCTATAGGAAGATGTTTACCGACGCTAAAGAAGAAACGCATGCTCTGAGATTGTACTGCCACGCATGTTCATTATTTTAATGTTAAGGCTTTCGTCAAAAAGCCAAAAGCACACATGACACCTATTGTAGAGCGAGAACGGAACGTGGTGTTGATGGTGTCTTTGGAACAACTTCGAAACATCGAATACGGGCACTGGTACATTCGGGCCATGCAGAAAACGGATATCGACGTCAGCTCGACGAATGACACGCTGTCATTTTGTTCTTCAACTGTCCTTACAAAACAAGAACACTCGCAACTTTGGCCTATTCGCCGCGACTATTCGCCACACAGCAGTTCCCAACCGTTCGGATTTAAAGCCGTACACACTGTGAATATCCAGTGCACAAAGTGCACCACATATCCACCTGCAATTCACGGACACAAAAAAACACGGTATCTTTTTTACCCGCCAACATGCACGCCAGCATGCCACGAAAACGTTCATGAGGCTTGACAATCCATCTCTGTTGAGCCACGAGAGCACGTATGTGCCGCTAAACATGGCGATCTAAACGAAGTGACGTTAGAGCCCGCGGTAGAAACAGTGAGCCGGCCTGAAATTGTCCTGGCGGCATTGGTAGAACGAGTCGCAGTTAAAGACTGCGTTTATAACCTTTAGGTTCAGCCCCAGAAACATTGTCGCAGCTCATTGCGGAGGAAACGCTACACCTATTTTCAAGTAAGACCAATACCAACTAGGCGGCGTGGATAGGCTCTGATTCCGCAGCGTTTGTTCTAGTGCGGGCATCGAGATGTCAAAGCGCTTCTTAGGCTATACTGCAGCGTTCTCCACCTCTGTTAGTTGGTGTCCTAGTGCAATACGTTTCTGCTCCGCTCTTAGGCGTGGCAGAACTACCCCGAAAATTGAGGATTGTGGTTACACAGCGATGTTGGGCGAGGCATTCAAGGCGCGTCTGAAGAGTGAATCGGAAATGCGCCAATAGCTCACTCGGCTGAGTGCGCTCTTCTTATGTTCACTGATCTAGAGTTCATGGTAGCGATTTCAGAATCACCCAAAAGTGCGAATTCTTCATCCTGTTGATTTATTTTGCATGCTGCTGATATAAATTTTAACAATTTCATATGCGTTACGGAAGTACATCAGTGAAGCTTTGTCTGACCCCAGCATCAAGCACTTTTGTGTTAAAATATCTCGCCTTAGTCATGTCTTCTAATAAAAAGGGTACTGAAACTGACCGAAGAAAAGAAAAAGAAGAATATAAAAAGAAGAAAAAAAGGAAGAGAAGAAGAGGACAGTGGACACGTAAGAGCGCACGTGTCAATAAGTAAATAAAAAAACAGGATTCTTGCTCTTCGTTTTCATCGAACACAGTCTTGTTGGTCTTGCCTTGTTTGTTTCTGCAACATGCTGCCACGACCAGGATAGAGGCTTCTCCTCTTCTCACGGGCCACAGAATACGAGGATGAAGAACTGACAACAGAAGATGGACGAAGAGGAGGCCCCGGACGAACCAACGGCAGTGAGACGGGATATAGCCGGCTTAAAAAGCGACAGAGACAAGAGGACGACACAGGCGTGGATAAAGACTAGCCATAGAAATCTGTAAGCAACCAGCTGTTCCCTCAATCATTCAAAAAGTACAAGAAAATGCTTTCTAAGAACCAGAATACCCTAAGGACGCAGATAACCAAGCTAGTGCGTGAAGCAGAAAACGAGGGTCAGGAGAATTGAGACTCTACGGCAATATCGCTGCTAGTCAGCCAGATCATAGATATCGCCTAGACGGTTAAGAAAGTTGGCGAACAAGTGAAACAGTTTCTAACGCCTGAAACAGTGGAATGCGAGTTAGCGAGGACAGCTGATTACGAACTGTAGAAGACTAGCATTCTGCTCATCATCAACACGTAATTGCGACGACAAGAACAGCGGGAGCCAATGAGGGAACAAGTCACCTCTAATGACAACGCCAGGCAAGCGCCCCAAGCAAATGCAGTAAATCTACAAAAAGTTCAAATAATGATGTTTGATGGCGACAGGAGTAAGTGGCAAAAATTCCAGCATCAATTTGGATCGGCTGTTAACGTGAGCATATAATTAAACGAGAATCAAAAGTTCACGTACCTTCTGTCATCACTAACCGGGAGAGCGACAGCTGCCGTGAAGGGATTTCAATATTCAGATAGCAACTATGTGAAAGCTATCGACATGTTCAAGCAATGATGCGGGAAAGATTCCGCGCTTGTATAAATGCACATGAAAGAGTTAACTAATCTAAGTTCAGTAGCACGTTGCAGCGACTATGCAGGCTTAGGAAAGCTGCCGGGCAAGGTACAAGCGCGCGCACGTAAGCTGGAATCCTTAGGTATGGATGCTACTGCCAGTTTTGAAAAGATATTTATCTGCGGAAATAAACATGGGCTTCCAGCTGAAACCAGGAGAAACGGCCGGTAGACCTTTATCACAATATAAGAATACAGCTAAACATCATCAAGATATTCTGAATAGTTTTATAAAGTGCATAACAGATCGAATTTAGCGCAGAGAGGAGTTGGATGAGCGTAATAAAGGCCACGGCAACAATCTTGAAAGCAGGCAACAGAAAATACGGTTAATGTTTGGAGTACTTCGGCACAGTTTTGCATATTTTGTGAGGCTAATACACTCTATTCTGATGAATGCGTGAAAAAAGTGCCATATAAACAGAAGAAAAAGAAGTTGAAATTGTTAAATGGGTGCTTGCGTTGCATGAGGCCTCTTCGTACCACCCAAATGAGCAAAGCAAGCATAAAGTGCAAAATATGTGGTAAATGGCACGCAACGTCTGTGTGCCGGGAAAAAGAACACACAACGCAGTGCACAGCAGCTATTCAAGGTGGAGAGGAAACTCGCAGAGAGCAAGAGTCTATCTGCCAATATTTGAACACGTCACCAAGTATTTTTCTGCAGACTGCAGTGGCAATAGCAAAAGAAATAAACAAGTCGCGCTATCAGTATAAATATATATTTATATATTTTCTAAATATATTTTCGGGTTCTGCTGGAAACTAGCAGCGATAGAACACTCATCGTTACGAGCTTTTCAAAGAAGCTTGGTGGCCCGCGGTAAATAGAAAGAAAAGACTGACCATAGGCTCCTTGGAAGGAGGAAAAGAGGAAAAGACTATAAATTCCGTTGAAGTGAAATTTATAATCGCGTACAGTTGCTTTGAGGTTGTGTTAAAAATACTCAAACTTGACGATGCATCAAGAGAAAGAATACCGTTCATGCCCATATAACTGAAGAATAAGTATGACGATGAATAATTAAAGCTAGATGATGGTTTATGCACAACCCCACATTGCGAAAAGTAGGAATCATTTATGAATCAAACCATTACTGACATATAATGACTGGAGGCATCTGAAGACATGAAAGCTGCCAGCAGCTGATATCATGTTCAGTTAATTAGTGCAGGGCAAAGCTATGTTTGCTGCAACATAAACGAGGTGGTCCACCATTATGGTACTTCACGTCGAAGTGGACAAGTTCGACTTAGAGGCGAGATTAAGGCATTTCTGCGGCAACGAAACCATCGGCGTAAAAGGCACCGAGCAATACATAAATGAAGAGAGTGTGATAGAGTATTTCCTCAGAAACTTGAAGTGGAAGAGAAAAGGTACTTCGTACAACTTCCATTGAAAAGTAACTCATGCGACCTAATTAAAACAAGTGTCAGAATGACCAGCAACCCACTCGAGGTTACGGAAGGACGAAAGTATACAGCGACGTTACGACAGAACTATCAGAGAGTACTTCTACAGTGGAGTGGTATAAGTGGCCGTGGAACTACGAGCACCAATGACACACTGTTACTACATGCTGCACCAAACGTTTATTATCAGGGAAGGTCGTCAAACAACAAAGTCAAACAAAAACTTTGGTGGGGTAGAATTCCCAGTGGAAGCAATGAAAAGGTTGTAACATAGAGGCTGTCAAGAGTGACGTTCGGCACTGCTCTCAATACGTTCTTACTCGCAGCAACAGTAAAACACTGCCTCAGAAATTTGGAGAATTAACTTCCGGAGACGATCGAACAGCTAAAGAGCAACATATACGTTAACTATGTGACGATGACAGCCGAATCAAACGAAGAAGCCCAAAAACTTCACTTAGAATCAAATAAAATTTTTGAAGAGGCGTCAATGACTGAAAAAGTTGACATCAAACTATAAGGGGGACGGGAAAATGCAAGTGTCGGGGCTTCCACTGAAACAAAGGTCCTTGACATCATATGGAACTTCAGGAAAGATAGGATGAACATGTCATCGTTTGACATAAAGGACATTGATACCAGTGGTACGCTAACTAAGGTAGCAAGGGAGCAACAAAATGTAGAAGGCACGGAGGTTAATCAGAAAGACATCCTGTCGGCTGCCCTACACTGGGGGTTAGAGAAGAGGAGCATAAATGTGAAAAAGAAAGAAGAGAAGGAAACTGCAGCAAGTAGAACTCTACCACAAGTCAGAGGCGTTCACACGAACCCGTCGTTCTCGAGAAACACGAGAGGGCTTTTACTGTCTTGTAGGCTGTCGAGAGATGTGGGCAGTGCTGCAGTAGCACCTGCACAGAAAGAGGCCAATCATTCAGTCACCGCGATGCGCTGCATGTATGTGACTCTGGGCGGCAAATCGAGCACAGTGGTACAGCAGGCGCTCTATATTTTCATCGGTGCCACGAACATCGCATGCCACACTATCAGTGCCAAATGTTACAGCTCGCCGCAAGAGTATACAATCCTCTGGGTCTATTCACTTGATTCACGGTAACAGCCAAGCAAGAAATACAAAACTTGTGAAAGAAAGGGGATTCATAGGACGACTCGCTGCCAGATGATGGCACGGAGACGTTGAGAGTATGAAATAAAGAGCTGGAACATATAGAAGAGTTCAGTGTGCCATGATGGTTTGATATAAGAAATAAAAAGAAAGCCTTTCGATGAAACTTTACTTGTTTTTCGATGCAAGTCCGTCTGAATGTAGAACAGCAACCTATTTGATAAGTCACCTCGAGAAGAAAAAAAGAAACTGAAATACTCATTGCAAAATGCATTCAAAGAGCCAATGAAGCAAATCTTGTTGCCAAGAGTTCAGTGAATGGCTGAGCTGCTGTCCGCATGCCTCTCTTAAGACACCAGAAGCGTATTTGTAATGTATATAGATGGTAGAAGATACTGGCCGTGCTCGACTGGTGTTCTTTCGTGACTACACAGAAAGAAAAAGAACAAGACCTCTTAGTATAAATTTGGTAAAGGAGATAAAAAAGACAACAAATCTGTCAGTATAAAATACATTGTGAGTGAAGTGAACCCAGCTGATCTTATGACCAAAGGTGTGAGCGCAAAGACTGATAGAGTCGGAACTATGGAGACATGGCCCAAAGTACCTTCTTAGGGAGGACAATACCACAGAGCAGACGGGGACGGAGAAAGACTCTGTCAGTAGTGGATGTTATGTGACTAACACAGACACGTCAATTCTGGCAGTGATCGACGCATAGAGGTGTGGGACCTACAAAAGATTGCTCGGAGTAACTGATTGGGCTCTGAGATCCATCCTGATTGAAAGAAAAAAGCGGATAATGGGGATTCTAGTTATCTGCAACTAAAGAATGCCGAGACGGCAATAATAAATCTGGAGCAATGACAGATACGGGAACGTATTCTAGTCAACAAGAGGCATACAACTAGGACACCGAGGATGTTTCTTTCTGGTAGGGAAGTCTGAAGGTGAGCAAGGGCTTATAATGCACAAAGGTAACGAGTCTGGAATCGCACTGAACTACAACGAAAAGCATCCTAAATTGCTACCAAAGTGACCTACTAAGCTGCTAGTGTGACATGTGCATCAACTCGTGTTAAATTTGGGTGTCAGTGCAACACTTTCGGAGCTTAGAACGAAATAATGGTAAATGCAAGAAAGACAGCTAGTGAGGAAGGTTATTAATGGATTTATGGGCTGATTCAGCACGAAACGGCACCCCTGCCTGCCGACATAGTTCACGAGCGACAACCATTTGAAGTGACTAGTGTAGATTCTGCAGGCCAGATGTTTATAAAAGACGCCTCAAAAGGCATCGCAAAACTATACATAGAAGTATTGGTGTGTGCAAAAAAAAACCGTGCATACAGATGTCGTCGACAACTGTAAAACAGAAGCATTCCTACATGCCTTCACAAGATGAACAGCGAGAAGAGGCTTATGTCGTACTGTAAATAGTGAAAACGCAAGAACATTCAAGAAAGCCAACAGAGGAATCAATGTTGGCCTAAAAAACTTACAAGAAGAAGTCTCTAAGAGAGCTAACCAAAGAGATAAAATCAAGTTGAAGTTTACCGCCGAAGAAGCTTCTTGGTGAGGGGGCATTGAAAATATAACGAAGCATGAAAACATCACCGAGGAAAGTCATCCGAAAGAGACTGCTAATCAATTAAGAGATGGAAGCAATCACCCCTGAAGTTGAAGCAGTGCTTAAAACAGGTCGTCGACCTATGTATACAGCCAACCGGATGAGCCACTATCTATTAGGCTGGCCTAAATTGTAGGTGAAAATTAGACTTCCAGTCAATAACAAAGACCAACATGAATTAACATTGAAGAAATCTGGAGAAAGCGGCAAAACGTCATTAAAGATTCGGTAAAAAGATAGAACAAACGATACCTGAAGGAACTGAGAAAGCAAGCTTATGCAAGTAAACAAGAAACGAGAGTGAACGGAGAAGACATCATACTGATCAGTTCGCGCACTTCTATATGGTTTTCGAAACTGGCTTCAGTTATCAAAGATTATTCGGGAGTCGAAGCGAAGATGCGTCCGTGCTTTTTGAAAATCTATTGAAAACTCATTCGGGGACACATGGAACATATCTACCAACCTGAAGGTTTTTTTTTTCTACAAAGGAGAAAAAACTTCATGCAGGCCGGAAGCTACCGAAACTCAAGAGACAGTAGGATTGAGCTTGTTGGTATAAAAAAATAATAAAGAGTGCTTACCAGCGCAAACGACAAGGTAGGAGGGGACAGGAGAAGAGACGAGACAGAGCGCTGAACTAAACTTCTGGCATTTCAGCGCTCTGTCTCGTCTCTTCTCCTGTCCCCTCCTGCCTTGTTGTTTGCGCTGGTAAGCACTCTTTACAGAAACTAACCGAAGAAAAAAGAAGACAGCGGGGATGGAAGAGCGCACGTGTTAGCAAGCAAATAAAAGAAAAGGGATTCTTTATCAATCGCATCGAACGCAGTCGTGTTGGTATCGTCTCGTTTCTGCGACAAACGTCCTTGCTGAGTTTCACCCATTCGCATCTCACGTTTAGGAGTTTTAGATCAAAGGGTGCCAAGCAAAACACGACTGAATTGAGCGAGATATTGACATTTAGGAACATTCACATCGAGTTCGAAAAGGCCCAGTGTAGGCTAGCAACCACCTGAGTCGGTTCTCCCAGACTTATATAATGCCGCTAGTTTGAGCTTGAATGAGTTGAAGTGAATAATATTTTAACGAGTCTGAGAGAGTTTAGTTGAAAAATATGTTAGTGAACCTGACTCGGAGGTATTCCAGTGCAGGTAACATTTGGTGAATTGTGAGTATGAGGGGGCAAGAAATACAAGTACGCTTCATGACAAAATGCAAATCATCAGCGAGTCCCAATAAACTTCACCTATCTGCCCACCTATGAAGAAGACCTAGATTCAAACCCAGCTTCATCTTGGATGTTGTTTTTCTTATTTAGTGTTTTTTACCTCGATTTGTATCGGTTGCGGACACAGGCGTCAGCAGATGGACCGCAATGGCATCCTTGTTGGGATCTTTTTTTCTGACAAGCTAACAGCTATCAATATGAATGCATGCAGCATTTGTAACAAGTCATCACTTTTTGAAGATGTGCTTTTTGAACATGAACCAGATGTTGTAGTAGTGACAGAAACATGGTTAAGCGAATCAATTCATTGTACTGAAATATTTACCCTGTTGGAATTAGAATGTGTTGCTGCCTTGTGAAAATGGATAGCATGTCTTTTGTAATTATCGCTGTGTATCACCCACCGGGTACTTCTGATGAATATATGATACTGCTTAACAATTTTTTATTTACATGTTTAACCATTACACAAAGAAGATTATTAAGGCTAGACACTTTAATTTATCGCATATTGATTGGGTCACTTTCAAGGAAGGTCAAAATGAACAAGCTGTGTCCCGAGTCTTACTGCATATGGCTTTCTCACTTGATTTAACGAAAATTGTGACCATACCTACGCGAACCCATAAATCCGGAGATTAATTGCTTGATTTGGTCTTTGAAAGCAGGCCTTTAGTGCAATTCAATTATTGGTGTGAAGTATTGGAAGGCATATCTGACCACAAAATGGTGAACACACAAGTAGCTACTACACGCACTTCTCTGGCAAAACAAAACCATATCAGTCCCCCATTTTTATAGAGCAGATTATACTGGATCAATAGACTAATTAGAACAGAGATATGATACTTTCAACCAGTAAATCTCACTAAATACTACATCAGCAAATGATGCATGAAATGTGTTTAAAGGAATTGTTTTGAAATCAATAGAACTGTTTGTTTCGAATTCTATTAAGAAAGTTAAGAGGCAAAACCCATAGATGATTAAAAAATAATTCATAAAAACGACTTTAAAAAAATGTGGGCTAAAAAACCTTTGTCTCTAAACACATGCTATTACATCAAATCTCTTTTCAGGTAACTCAGAATAGAAAGTTTTCAGGCGAAACACTGGTACATGAATGAAACACTTACCTATTTCATTAAAACATCACCGGGAAAATTTTGGGGGTACTTTTCAGAACAGAAACCTACCATTCAATTTTTGAAGAACGCTAACGTAACTATCACAGATAATTATAAAATTGCTTGTCACTTGAATGAATATTTTGAATAAGTTT
The DNA here is from genome assembly GCF_043290135.1 of Rhipicephalus microplus. Taxonomy (NCBI): domain Eukaryota; kingdom Metazoa; phylum Arthropoda; class Arachnida; order Ixodida; family Ixodidae; genus Rhipicephalus; species Rhipicephalus microplus. The sequence continues at coordinate 81,649,112 of NC_134700.1, read as the reverse complement.
TCATTTGCGACGATGCCTCAACCCCACAAGTGCGATTTTCTTGTGAACAACGTCTAGCTTAGCTCACTATAACACAAGAGGGCATTCTGAATCTGCTCCTTAAAATAGATGAGAAAAAATTCCCAGAGCCCGATCAAATTCCCAACGCCATCTTGTGGCAATATGCCGAGTAGTGTTTGTTTTTCCTTTCGGACATATTTGCAGAATCACTTCACTCCGTTGACGTTCTGATAGATTGGGTGTGTGCCAAGGTAATACCAATTCACAAAAAAGACGATAGTTAGAGCGCGAGAACGGAACAACGACACAGAGACAAGAAGGACAAGGAGGACACGAATTCTCACAGAGACTGTTCTTCTTGTCTCTGTGTCGTCCTTCTGTTCTCGCGCTGCAACTATTATGTCATATTAACTAGCCCAAGCTGCCACACTTCTAAGTCACAAACGAGGTTCTGAAAAAGACGTCGCTACCTACCGACCAATTTCCTTGACAAGTACTTCTTTTAAAGCTCTGGAGCACATTTTGTCTACTCACCTAATGACGTTTGTGAAAGAAAATGATATATTAGGTAAAAATCACCATGGGCTTTGGCCAGGATGCTCTACTATTACGATTTTTAGAGAGCTTACACACGAAAGTTTTCAGTGTATTGATGAAAAGGGTGAAATGGACATCATATTTATTGATTTTCAAAAAGCCTTTGACGAAATATAACATAGGAAGTTGCTTATGAATTTATCTTGTTTCCTTGATGACACTCAACAACAAAAATGGATAGAGGCGTATTTGTCAAACAAAGAACAATTTGTTGAAACTAATAATGTACGAATTGTTAATAATGCTGCCCTATCAGGTGTGCCACAAGGGTGCGTTATAGGCTCTTTACTTTTTTCTATCTACATTAGTTATATGGGTGAAGGTTTTTTACAGCGAGTAGCTATAAGACATCATGCAGCTGATACACTTGTGTATACAAACATTTGCTCCTCTAATGACCAACTGGTTCTCAATAGCACCTACGAAAAAAATAGTGCTTGGTGCGATGAGCGCCAAATGAAACTTAATGCATCCAAAACATTTTTCATGCACATGACACGTAAAACAAGCTCACTATCTTTTCCGTACAGCACTAAAAGCGCACTGTTATCAGAAGCTAAGGATGTTGAATACCTAGGTATTCGCCCTGCACACAACATGAACTGGCCAGTGCATGTCATTTATGTTTGTCATAGAGCCATTCACAAACGTTGGTCGTTATGACGAAAACTGCACAATGCAACTCCAGAGGCTAAAGCAATTGCATACAAAATGACAGTTCTCCCAGTACAGACTTGCGCTAGCTATATGTGGGAAACTTACATTAAAACAAATACACTAAAATGTGAGCCTATACAAAATAAAGCTTTGCGGTTAATTTCAAACGCGTATTCAAAACTCAGTCTATCAGCGAGCTTAGAGAAAAAACAGGAATAATGACGCTGAAAAGAAAAATTCAACCTAATTGACGGATATCGTTTTTTGACATACTGAACACAGATTTTAGGGTCAACCTAGGTTAACACATCGTACCAGAGAAAACTACCTCATCCAGGGCAAAACAGTCAAAGCACATTACACCAATTAATCATAAAACAGATTTATTCAAATATTGTTTTTTTATTCGAGCATTGTACATTGAAATTGATTACCTCAAAACATAGTCAAATTTTCCAATCTAGAAAGATTTCAAAAGGCTTTGTTGGAATATTCGTGAACGTTTTGTATTGCTCTAGCATTTGTTCGCCCTTCAATTGTCTTGTTGGTTACCCGTTGTCTGAACATGTTCAATGTACTATATAAATTCAAATAATATTTTTCCCTTTCCTTTGGTGAAGTGTACGGGGTTAAATCGAACCTCTTATTTTACGTATATCAATGAGCTCTACGGAATGTTTTCTATTAAGATTTCGTGTTTTGTTTTTTATTCTGGTATGATTTACAAGCCTTGAGTGTTCCGGGGTAAAGTTGTTTTAGCATGTATTATGTTTGTACATGAGAGTTGTGTAACCCCAACTCTTATCTTGGCTTACGTGCTGACAGTATTATTAAAACAAAAAAAATCTGATAACAGCTTTCACTGCGAAATACGCCTCAGCTTAGAAACTTTCCTACTGACAATTTTGGACATCTCATCAGCGAAATCTGACACATTCGTAGAGCCTCTGGGCACACATATGCAAATGCTTCATCGAAAACGCGCTGTACTCACTTGAGTGCTAAATCAGCATTGTCCAGAAGCCTGTCACCATCACCAGAATGTCTCATACCGACCCCCAAGGCGACGTGATGCTGAGGCAAAGTGGGCTTCTTAGAATCGAGGAATTCTCTCGCAACCTTCACCATGTGGAAAAAAAACATAAGGAAATTAACATTTGTGGCAGTAGCAATAGCTAATGCGCCATGGAAATAACTCTAGTATTGTCATTGATGCTCCTAATAGGAATATTTTATTGTTATAATTACTCATTCAAATACTATCATTATTAGTAATATATTATTATTATCATAACATTATAATTATTATTATTATTATTATTATTAGTATTATTATTATTATTATTATTATTGTCGTCGTTGTTGCTGTTGTTGTTGTTGTATTGTTGTTGATGTTGTTGTTGATGGTGTTGATTTTTTGTAGCAGTGTGTAGCTGCTTAATCTTTCAGAGTGAACAGAAAACTGCCGTTGTTGTGTGCCCACACGCGCTCTTTCCGTCCTCCTTGTCAACCTTTGCTTCGCTCCCAGAACATGTGTGCTGGTTTGTCCAAAGTCGGATGCCATACCTCTAGTTGGCAGACAATTACAGAGGAATTGAAGGAAAGACAGAAAGAGAGACATGAAGAGAATGAAATGAACTGTTTTGCGTGGAGGCATATTTTCTGCAGCTAATTTGATACGGCCACCTTTACATGTGTTTCCCGCGCGGACTGCAAAAACGAATAAAAGAAGAGGAAGCAATCACAAAGTTATGTTGTTTTGCTGCTGAGCTCCTTCGGCGAAATACTCCAGCAACGGGACTGCGATACGAGTAAACTTTCTGGTCGCGCTGTGCGCTCAACGCGTGCGCACTCGATGCGCCAGATGTGTCAAAAACTGAAAATATAGAATAACGAATAGATTGACTCTGTATTCGATTTATTACCTGATTTGAATAGCTTGCTACTAGCGAATATATTTCGGATAGTCTCCAAATTAACTATAAAAGAAAACAACCAGGCGGAAGAACCAGGCGTTCCTTTAGTAACTGAACTACTAAGAGAGACGAATCTTGAGATTGTAAAGGTGTATTGACACCGCATCCATCTAGGTCGGCACGTTTCTGCTTCAAATTACAGCTTCGCAGAAACAAAACTATGGTTACTGTAAAATCATCGTCGTGAGATTGACCATCATTACGAGATGGTGAACACTACGGCGGCATTCTGTTTTAACAGCGTGATTGTCACACACGTTTTCTTGATTAGTAAAAAATTCATATGCTGTGTCTGTGTAATTTTTCCGAAGTATTCAGCGTTTTTTCCTAAGCCCAATGTTTTGACAGGTGGCTTATCTGCTTATATTGCAAGTTTGATGTATAACCAGTTGCCCGTATCACTAGCAACTACAGTTGTTCATAATATACGAAAGGTAAAATAGCATTGAGCATAAAAAATGCTACAGCTTTGCCACAAGGGCGAACCAATAAACGCGATAGCAACTAATTGGAAGGTCACGCGCCGAATGGAGAGCAGATCGAAACGTGCCCCGCGTTTCTCACGCACAAATAACGCACGAACCGTACTCACAAGTACAGATTAACACGAATAAGCGTCTCCGTTGTTACTTCGCTGTGACAAAAAAGCGTGCGCTTTTCACAAATGGAGTCTGTGGAACAATTTCACTCATCTTTGTGCGCCCGGTAATTATAACAGAATTGTTCCGCAGAAACCCAAAGGCTAGCCAAGACGTACGATCCTCCTCTGCGCAAGATAAGGGCTGGCAATCGAGCGTACACACCTTATTTTCTACGCCGGCCAAAGTGTGCGTGGTAGATGAGAGCCACCGCGCGTTCACTGTGCCATTTTGCTGATAATGCTGTAAACAATTAGGTACACCCCCCTCCCCCCAAGATGACCGCCAACAGCGGTAAGTGGAAGATATAAATAGCTTGCGTTTGAATGATGAAGTAGGTACCCTTCGGTGGCTCATAATCAAGGAAAGAAAACCCTTCAGTGGCTCAGTGGTTAACGCCTGGCATTCAAAGCGTGGGGGCCCCTCGTTCGATTCCGCGCACTGTAGTCCTTTTACTAAATACTTTTCTTTTGTGAGTTTTCATATATATATATATATATATATATATATACGACGCATGACTGATGCGGACGCCGACCGCGAAATCCAGCCTAGAGTGTCCATATGATCGCTATCGCAAAAAACTTTGTTCTTTGTAACTTATATATATATATATATATTGCAGCGAAAGCTGTTTAGGATGACAATTCGGGTCACGCGCTGTTGTCCGCGGCCGCCTCCGCTGCCACCGGCGCCGCAGTGTGCGCAACCACAGCGCACAAAATAAGACGAAAACCTAGCACCATCAGCACAGTGGGGCTTGAACCCGGGTCAGCAGGGTCACAGTCCAGTATTACTCCACTGCGCCACACCGGTATCACCTTACTTGCCTTAGACATGTTTTATTTCGAGAAAACAATCGCGTTAATACGACTTATAAAGCGTTTAAAAACAGCGTCAGAACAACCAGTTGTTGCACAACGTGAGCAGCATAACGAGTGGGTCGTCCAATGCTCCAACCTATTACAAAAGCTTCAAAAGCTTGTTCCCCTATCAAGGGTGACGCACATCCACTTCAGCCATAATTCCTCATCGTCGTCAGCCAACCCATGAACACTTGGCACGAAATTCCTTGCAAGTGGTTAGCGGATACCACGCTTATCAGAAGAATGACGAAAAATAGCATAGCGAAAGCCATTATATATCACCCAAAAGTTTATTGCTAATGGCCTAATGGGTATCAAGCAAGTGTGTTTGCAGTAGTTACTCAATGAGATTCCTGAAAGGTTTTTAAAGGACGCTCTTCTAGCTTTCGCTGTGACTGTGGTGCGCCTTCCGCGCAGTCCTGGTGTACTTTTTGAGAAATGTATCTACTATGCAATAGATGTTCCCAAGACGAATTTTTATTGACGACTTTTATTGAAGAGTAAGGGGACGACGCTTCTGGCATCGTCATGTATAACTGAAGTTGTTGTGCAAACATAACCGTTAATAATAAATCACCAGAAAGTGCTTTTCTCGCATAGCTCTAATATTGTTACTCAATGATGTTTGCTCGTTACAATACATGTTTTTTCTGAACCATTATTAACGTTTCTTTCACGCTTTCTTGCTTTGAATAAAATGTGGGTCGGCTGTGACCTGTGCAACCCCTTCGCCCGTCCGCATATTTTGATCTACAGAGTAGAATGGAAATATATCGATGTGACTATTTATAAATTTATGCACCTACCTCTAAGTACTTCAGTGGTTCATTTTTCAGTTTGTCGTAGTCAAACATGTTATCCACATTCAGCATACCCAAGTGCACCCATCCATCGGCGTAGAGATATCCCAAGCCAGAACGAATAAAGTATTTATTCTTTTCTATGGACTGGCCAACTGTCCTGCGCCACATTAGGAAAAAGAAAATGTGATGTCGAGGTTTATTTTCCTTCTTTCTCAGAGAGAATGAGCAGCAAGACCTAAAGGTCAAGTTGCACGACAGAGGCTCTTACTGCTGTGCGCACTCGGAATGCTTGTTAGTACGTTTCACACTTGGGGAAAATATCGGAGCGCATGGCATTGCAATCTGGCCCGCACTGCAGTGGAGCTCCGGCAGCAGCTCGCGCATGCGCAGACGCTTCAAGAGAGTGCTATTGAACCACAAAGTCTGCGACGGTGGTGCGCGTAGGCAACATTGTCGGGCAGCCTGCTGATTTCTTCGTTTCTGCGGAAACTTGGCCGATATTATGTATTAACCGTTGTGCGGTGCACAACTTGAAGCCTTCATTGACAATAATAGGGTTCTGGAAACAATTTGACATCAAACGTTGTTTCTTCTATCTGAACACTAAAGTAATGAGTACGTTGACGCATATATTTTTTTGTGTGGGCGAGCCTGCAATGCCCTGTCACGAGGAATACCATAAAGGGCACGTATCGGGCATTGTGTTTATTTCACAAAAAACATAAACAAAGCAATTTACTGCGACTGCTGCGAAGCTACGTGGTTTCAGATCAATTAAACAAACAAGTTCATGAATGCTCCGGCCTAAAATAACTACCTGAAGGCGCTTCTTTTTAATAATATATTTTATTTGCGACAGGACTAACTCCTGGGCGCCAAAATTCACGTGTGATGTTTTCAACTTCACTTAATACCCCGTCAAGTCCCCAACGGCAGCGATGATGGCGCTGATTTTGAACGGCAGTGAGGCGTGCGGTGACATTATCAGAAATATTGGCACCGTTTTCGCCGCAAAAATGAAATTCCCCCGCTGCCTGACAAAACGGCCAGCGTGCGCTGCCGTAGCCGACGACGCGGTTCAACCTTTGTCACGCACAGGGAAGACAATGAACAAAAATAAAGCTCACCGCAGGTGCCTGCCGACGGCAAGCTGACTTTTCGTCTTTTTCCTTTTCTTCGCATCTATCACGGGATAACTGCATCACTTAAACAATACACGTGCGCCGAGTATACTTTCCTTACTTTAGTTTTGTGCTGGTTTTCTTTAGGATATATCTGTTCACCAATGCATGGTATATTCACATGCATAAAAGATTATGCCAATGCGTGCGTCTTATAGGAGTCAACGTGCTTATACAATGTTATCAGTAAACAAAACGCTGCGCAAAAGAAGCACGGCCAAGAAAATAAGAGTGCTGGTTGCAGACTCGGGACTGCTTTCTATTCAGAAAAAATGCATTATTACCTTTACGAAACCACAAATTCATATACGCGCATGCGAGAAACCTGTTTTCATTGACGTACGATCTTACTGATGTATCATTGACACGGTTTACCACCCTGCCAGCCTTTCAGCCTTCACCGGTATCTTTTTCCGTAAGCATCCCCCCCCCTCCCACTAAGTTGGGAGGGGGCTGAGAGGTGCGGCGTGGAGGTATAGTAAATGTGCTGGCATGACCTCTTGGTGAGCCTTTTTCAGAGGTGGGCTTCGAACGTTGGTGATGAATCGCTCATTATCCTAGAATGAAACCTGTTCAGAGATGGCACTCGGCCGTGACTGTTGACGACATATGTCTGAAGGATTTTGCGGTTATTGAGTATGGAGGACCGATTAGCTCAAACGCTTGTCTTCTAAATTATTTAGAAGGTCAGGGAAGGCGGCAAGTTTGAATGGTTATGGCGTTCAGATTTTTATGATGATATCAGCCGACGAGCCCTGATAGAGCATTCCAAGAATCGTTTGGTTCCCACTTTTGCGCACACATATCCAAGGAGACGAGGGCAAATTGTTGAATAAAGCACCACCAGTTCTGCGTTCAATGCAGAGCTCTTTTTCCCGCTCAAACAATGGTGTCGTGGGGAGGATGGGGTGAAACTTTAATCCCTGCATAGAAAAGAACACCTTCAACAATGCAACTGCAGAACGCATGACGGGGACTCACCCTTGAAACATGGAGAGCCCGAAAGATGTCATCCTATACTTCTTCAGTATGGATTTAAGAACGTTGAAGGCGGTATTGCTGTATACCGGCTCTATGTTTCTTTTTTTACTGTTGTAGAACACGTCCATGTAAAATATGATGGCACACAGCCCGTCCTCGGGAACCATCAGAGGCAGCGCGACCATGGCACCGACTGTACAGGTGAGCAGCCGTACTCCTGCCGGAGAATAATGAACATTCAAGTGGAACCCACCGCTGTGTAGAAATGCAAGAATGGAAGAAAAAAAACAACGCACGCTTGAGTTATGACTATTTCAAAGGAACACCACCCAATTGCAACAGCGGAAACTGGAAAAGTACCGTATCCATTATAAACGCAGGAAATCCCACAACGAAAAGAACTTTCTCGTCATCGGCAAATTTACAACGTGTACTGCTTTGTTTCAAAAAGAGTTGATTAACAAAGCTCCTCTTTTTTTGTATATAGGCGAAAATTCACGCTTCGTATTCACACCACAGCTGATCACCTTTACGTTGATGTTCAGTCTATCGAACACTAGCTGCCCAGGTAGCTACACATTTACAAGCTCAGCGCTTACATGTAACACATTTCATTCAAGTGAGTTCTGCTGTCCGTGCGTATTCAGCTGGCAGCAGTAGACTTAAACCCAACTTTCCACTAGACTGACGACCATCTCATGCTGAAATATCATCTGCAACTCTTTTTCTGTGGAGCTTCTACAAGGAGAAAACTCACGAAGAATAAAGGTAGAATAATGAAGTTACTAGTCTGTTTATAATTGAATATCGAAAGCCGAGGTGAAGTTCCGTCGAATATTCACAAGTACCTGTGAATACGATTAGCACCTGTACTGATTTCTACAAAATTTCTATTTCTTCACCAACCGGGGCAGGCAAATCAAAGTTGCTGTAAAGCAAACATTATAGAAGAAAATCATGCACGTTACGACAACTTTCGTGATAACGCCACCTCTGTAGCTCTTTAATGTTATCACGAAGCAGGTTTAGCATCTCGGTATATTCGAGAGGCAGCAACGCCATTGGGCACCTCCCTCATCCTCCAGCAGTCTTTCGGAATGAATGCTTTCATTTCATTCCAGTTCCATTCCAGGGTATTGAAGTTTGTCGCCATTCCGTTCCTTTTAGTTCTTCGGAATGAAAAAATCTTGCCCACTCTCACTCCTGGATTGGTCGGGAATCTCAATTCTATTCCTGTAATACTCGTCGTAGGAAAGGCATATTGGTAGTTTTATCGAGTTAAAAATGAACGCCCGAATAAGCTCATGTTGCCTGATGCATTAAGGCGTGCAAAAGTATGCAAACCACATTACCAAGACTGAGCGTTAGTAGCTTGGTGTCATATTTCGGACAAAGACACCCACTCGTGAAGACAGGGGAGAAAGTATAGCAGAATGGTATTGGTGAGGGAAGAGGCATAGTATAAAATGAGACCACGTGCGATCTGGCATAGGAAAGCTTACAGTGAACGTAAGCATCACACCAACGTCAATACGCATCAAAACTTATTTTAAGCGCTTTTTCTATAGATGTGCGAATATTCAGTTTTGAAACTGAATCGGATGCGAGTAGAATACTGTTCGAGTAGTTTCTGAACACTAATTGGACAATTTTCAGAACAGTCTTGGAATACCGCCACACTCTGCTTGAAGCAAATATTCACAAACCTTCACCAAGAACCAGTACAGTTAGCTTTAATCGACCCAAAATACCACATGCAAGAAAACTATAGTAAGCTTATATACAGCAGAAACTAGAGCCTCCAAATGATTTTGTAACTGTAGATTCAAATACAGCATTGACTAACGTCGTCAAAGGCACACATTGTCGCTTGTTTAAAATAAAATTAGAACACAAAAACAAAACGATTTCTAACCAAACACAACAAATACATCTAAAGATATAACGAATCAGATTAACCTGTGATCACAACATGACCTGCGCACAAAAAGCATGTAATGATGGGCGTTTACATCAACATACGCGAAAACAATTTGCGCAGACGCAAAGATTGCATCTGTTACCCATGAAGCTGAAGCACTCGTAGCTGCCACGTTCTGTTATTACAAGATGAAGATATATACGTTCATCAATGTGGAACAGCTGAGTAAACAGTGAGCAAGAGTGAAGGGTTAAGAAGAAACGCGTTCATCCAGCAATCAATATACATTCGGGAATCTCGTGTAAGATTGGGCTGGGTACAGAAGTTTTTAGGGGTTTATTAAAAAAATATTGCAACATTAGCTGCTTGAAGTTTTGTTGTTTTTCGGTTCTTCCTTTAGTGCAAGTTATTCGGCAGTTATTCTGCGTTATCAATGTCAGAACTGGTCGAAACCAAGAATGCAATACTTAACTTATTGCTACAGATTGAAGTGCCCCGCCGTGGTGGTCTAGCGGCTAAGGTACTCGGCTGCTGACCCGCAGGTCGCGGGCTTGAATCCCGGCTGGGGCGGCTGCATTTCCGATGGAGGCGGAAATGTTGTAGACCTGTGTGCTCAGATTTGGGTGCACGTTAAAGAACCCCAGGTGGTCGAAATTTCCGGAGCCCTCCACTACGGCGTCTCTCATGATCGTATGGTGGTTTTGGGACGTTAAACCCCACGAATCTATCAATCAATGCTACAGATTGAAATGAAAAAATCTCCATGCCCTCAAATCTTCTGAATGCTTTTTTTCGGCCTTGCGCAAAACAGCTTACCCCTTTAATAGATGCGATTTTCGTGGCATCGCTTCAAACAGCCACTTTGCCTATAGACTGGCTACGTGCCGAGATCCTTCCTATTCATTAAAGGGGCAACAGGCTACTTGTGAACAACCACAGGCTGATCTCGCTGACTAGTTCTTATTGTAAAATGACGAAGCATATCATCAACAAGGCGATCAGCACCTGCTCAGAAGACAACCTACTTTACTCCAAGCACCACGTCTTTCGTAAAGACCTTCCTACCATAACTCAACATCTCGAAGTTGCGCATGACTTTCCTGTTGTACATAACCTACGACTTCAATCTGATGCAATATTAGGAGACCTCTCTAAAGCAATTCACAGGGTACCCCATCATAAACTAAGTCAAAACTGAAGAGTATCGGGACATAAACCAGTATAGAACAATGAATAACCCCCTATCTTTCATACCACACCCAGTACGTTTAAATAAGTGATGCTGAATATGGGGAGTAACACGTTCACTCAGGAGTTCCACAGGGGTCTGTGCTAGGCCCCATTTTATTTCTGATTTTCATTAACGGCATTCATTTTAACGTTGAACTTTATGCACCGGTGAGACTCTCTGCGAGCGACTGTGTTCTTTACACCACAGTACGAACAATAGATGACCAAATCCGGCTAAATACCTCTTTCCCTAACATTTCGAGATGGTTTCATGAATGGAAAATAGAAATATATGTAGGAAAAACTTCGTACATGCATATTACCCGGAAGAAGGTATCTTAAAGATTAGTGTATCAGCTAACGCGACTACACGTAGCTGAGGCCGCTTCAGTGAAATACTTGGGGCGTTACCATCACGAACACATAAAAATGGGATGATCACTAGAGCCAGACGTGCACAAAAGCATACTGAGATAGTTGGGTTTTCTTCTCAGAAAATTTGCTCTAGCACCGGCCGAAGTCAGACTAACGAGTTACAAAGCCCTTATACGGGCAATCCTTGAATACAGCAGTATTGTGTGGAACCCACACCAAATTTATCTTTTTAAACAATGGGAAGGAATTCAAATTATAAGCGCTTCGGTTTGTGTATTCCCAGTATTGACGTGGAGATAGCATAAGCACTCTACACAATAGGGCAGACATTCAAACTTTGGCAATCCGGCGTCGCACTGCTGCCTAAAAATTTCTCTATCTACTCTATCACGACGGTATCAATATAAACAAGCACGAGTATTTAGAACCACCACATCAGCGCTCAGCACGAACTAACCACAACAGTATCAGGCCTTTTATTCTCCGTTCAGGTACATTTAGATATTTTAACTTTCTATCAATCATTGAACTACGGATTAACTAACCTCCCACAAGATTTAGTATCCTCAGGATCTGCTCACTTACTCGCTGCCGATCATGAGACATATTTTGGCCAGTAAGTAGCGACGTCGTACATAACGGCGCCACTTCTCGCGCGACGCACTTCTTTGGTTCTATGCCATCCGCAGTTATCAATCGTAGAGTTGTCTAATGTGTGCTGTTCCCTGTTAGTCTCTGCTGTGGCCACGCCGCAGTGGTCTAGTGGTTAAGGTCCCAGCTGCGGCGGATGCATTCTCGATCGAGGCGAAGATGGTGTGAGCCCGTGTGCTCAGATTTGGGTACTCGGAAAAAAACCCCAGGTGGTCGAAATTTCCGGAGCCCTCCACTAAGGCGTCTCTCATAATCACAAAGTGGTTTTATAACGTAATACCCCACATGTTATCATAGTCTCTGTTGTGTTTTTTTTCTCGTTATTTTATTATGTAGTCCCATCCAGTCGTCTTTGTGGCTATCCTTTCTTGTTTTGATTTTTACTACTTTTTGTTACTATTATATTTCTGTTCCTCGCTATATGTGTACGGATGTAGTATCCACTCTGTATTTTCTTGACCGCGCCTGGTAAGGCATACAGTATGAATAAATAAAATAAAAATAAAATTATATATTGATAGATCATTAAAAAGTGTTCGGTATTTCGAACTTCTTCGAATATGTACTGTTTGATTCAAGTGCCGCATCAAATACAGTGTTCTTGGATTCGTAAATAAAATATTCAGAATGTCGCACAACCCTGAAGTTTTAGTATGCTTCCTAGTGATCAATGCCAACAAAAGTGAAAGAATCATCAATGGCAGTTGAAACAAAAATAGAAAAGTAAAAGGTGGGGAGACAGCAGGTGGCCAGCGTGCCACCGAGTGGCCGAAAATCCTAAGGCTTGAGCGGGGCTGCACAGCCCACGTAATTCCGCACGACAGAAAGCGCCGCCAAAGAGCGGCGGTCACGCGAAGAATAAAAACAAACTTCGGAGGCAGACATTCTATGTAACAAAAGTTTAAAACTAACCTCGAATGGCGGTCCGAGGACATCTAAAATGTCAGATAATGCTGCCATATGAAAGAAGACCTTTCCCATATTTCATATAGAGGTCATTTTTGAAGGAAATTCGCAGGCAGGTTTTGTGAATATGCTGATATACATCGCTAAATCAGGGAAATTTCGTCGGTCAGTCTGAGATATGAAAACTTTGTGCCACAGTTACGTTTTAACACAACGTGATCACTTGGAGTGCCGTACAAAAAAGGTGCTTGAGACCAGACACGTATGTGCAGCTCGTGAGCGTCGGCCTAAAAAGAAAAAGAAGTAGCGCTGGCTTAGCTCGGCTATGCCGCATATACGTAGCGTAAGCTATGGACAGACAGATGGTTAGGCGCACGGATCTATGGAAGGACGGGTGGGCTAGAGACCGTGCCCGCTAGTGGCAAGTCACTCTGGGAAGTTTCAGGCCTTCAGCGGTGCACCAACTTAGTGCCGCTTGATATCAATTCTCCTCGAGCACGCCCAGCACGGCTCTCGATAAGCCACACGAAACAGGCCAACCTCTGCCAGTGCAGCTTACGCTACCAAAATGCGGTGAGAGTCAAGTGTGGACCATGGGTTACGACTGAGGCGTAAGCGGGCCACGTGTTCTTGACCTCAGCTATGTAAGAACAGAGTAGTATCAAGCGCGTTGCTACTAAATATAACAAGCTTATCAGCCAAGCCATTTTAAAAATACTACATTACTGTTGAATATAAGACTCTGACTTACTAATGTTTGAAGTTTCAAAAATAGCGCGTATAAACTTTAGCGTGCTCTTTTCCGATAAAAAAACACTTTCATTCCCCTTTCCATTCCTTCAAGCATTGTGCCCATTTAAATTCAGTGTCAAGAAAATGCGAAATGTATCCGAAGTGATTCTGATTCTGAGCTGGTAACTCCGCAACGCTGTCCTCCAGACAATGAAACCAGCCCTCACTAGAAACACACTCTAAAGCGGAAGGGGGGGGAGGTGGAAATGATGATGATGAACAAAATTTCATTACATGGACCCAGAGGTCGGTTAAGTTGCTCATAGGAGATAAGCGGGGATCCCTTGGGACACTGTGGCCTCCATTGTGTGAGAGATTACCCGGCATTGTTGTGGCAAGTCGGTGGTACACAAAAGGGACTCCCACGTATTCACCTGGGAAGAATTGAAGGAAGCACAAGTCATAGTTCGATCAAAAGTGCTTAAAGCAAGTCCACGTATTGTGCGCAAATTATCGGGCATGTGTGCATGAAAGGAATGAGCAATTAAGCCTTTTAGGGGCGAAGCTCCTTAGGGCGTGGGCTGTGCGTCCCCTGTAGCCTGTATGTAGCCACCTCTAGTTTAGTTCTTGCAGTGTTCACTAGATGGCGGTACCGTCCCCTCTATGTAGCCACCTCTAGTTTAGTTCTTGCAGTGTTCACTAGATGGCGGTACCGTCTCCTGTATGTAGCCACCTCTCGTTTAGTTCTTGTAGTGTTTACTAGATGGTGGTACTTGTACTGATGATGAAAAGATGAAAGATGTTATAAACTAGAAAGCGGTACTTGTAGTTGATGAAAGACGCGAGATCTTATAAAATAGGAATGATGTCACATATGGCACGTGTGATTGGTTGAAGGCAATCTTTCGATTTAGTGCGGCGACGTACGCTAGGGGGAGCGATGTAATAAAATCGAGTGGGCAAAATGTACAGAGAATTCATGGTTTACCAGGTTTACCTCCGGAGCTTCGCCCACTCATCATCATTCACTTCGTGGATATGGCTAAATTTTTTACATAGTACGGTGCCTGTGAGGAAAAGGGGAGTGAAGCAGATTGATAGATATCGGTGAGGACGAAAGTTAGAGCCCAGGGTGGGAGAGAATAAAACCAAGCGAAGAAAGGAGGGCTGAAGAAAGTATCCGGGAAGGAGGAAGCCATGCGTTACCAAGAAAATCATAATTAGTTAAATGAAGAATAGGAAGGCAAGGGGACGAAAAAGAGATGGGAAATGGAGAGTGGAAGAAAATAAATAAACAAAACGCAATGAAAAGTCTAGACGGGGTCAGAACAAAAATAACTACGCACTAAAGGCGAGCGTCTCAGCCACCCTGCTATCCAGGCAGAGTCGCTGAACGTGCATTTACCGGAAACATATGAATATGGGCAAGAGAACTGGAAAAAAGACATAAACAAGGCAAACAAATCATAGAAACAAATAAAGATAGAAGGAAAAGAAAAACAATGCTGTGTAGTATATAGTATAGCAAAGGGGGGCTGTGGCTGAGCTATACATTACTAAAAGCTGCTGTAGGGTAAAAGGGGGACTAAACACACCAGCCGGAAAACCGAGACATGCCTCACCAAAATAGGGCGTCTGGTCACTTGTACCACTTGAAGTGTGGGTGGTACACAAGCGCCACATTGCTTTAGGTTGTCTTAGCTTAGTGCTTTAGGTTGTCCTGCTAAGTGGAATGACAACTCGTAAGCGTTGCAGTGTTTTATCACTGCAAGTGTTTGATCATAGGTTAAACCGTTGTAGTACACAACGTTCCATTTTTAGCTGACGTTACTTTCTCATTTCGTAATACATGCCTATTTTTGCGTTTACGTATAGCGGAAATTTCAAGAAATTTGCCCTAAATTCTCAAAAGTCATTGAAATACGAGTTTTTTTAATGCCTTCTTAATACTTTTGTAGCCGCGTGCTTCATGTGATGTATAAGGGACTTTATTTGGCACAGTAGTTAATGTTAAGTTACCTGAGTGTTTGTTTCCGGTGTTAGACTCTTACGTCACCCAAAAAATGGAAGCTCTTCATGCGAAGAATATAGCGCAGCTTTAACATATAGAAGAATCGGCCTCTATTCATTGAAACTCTCCAGAGCCTGTCTTTTCTTCTGCTAAAATAAATATATTCGATTGTAATTGCAGTGGCATTCAAGCAACTTCACTGGTGGAACTGAAACTCATACATCAATGGGAGCAACACGCAGACGACCAGAAAGATGTCGCTGTTCAAGACAACGATCACAGAGGCATACCACAAAAGTGTAGCAATCTAAAATATTATACATTTTTACAGGTAGTATATTCTGGCATTGACGCAGCATACTTAACACACTGCAAACTTAAGGACTGATATGATCGGTATGTGGCTTCCACGCCATATGTTTGCGATGTTGCACACCGTGTGCTGTTATAGTTCAGACAGTTCAGTTTTAACGTTATTAAAGGTAGTGTTATAAGACGAATGGTAAGATTTTATTTTCAGAGTTTGATAGAGAGAAAGAATAAGGCTTTGTGGAAAGCAGGTAATTTCACAAGGAACAGCACTGCATTGCTTATAGAGCAATCCGTATGAATTACCTACTCTACAACGCCGTCCACTGAAACGGTGAGACTAATAAATATATTATATATCAGGTGTTCCTCAATGCTCCATTGAGGTACACCATCCTTAACTCTGATGGAAGATGGGAGCTCTCCGTTCGTCAACAGACACTGTTCCACGTTAGATAAATAGCTTATGAAATTCAAATGCCATGAGTGCTTTAACACTGGGCTGTTTCTAGCACGGTATCATGATTTATTTGATCACATGCCTTAGTTAATTCTATGAATACACGTTGAATAAGTTTTCTCTCAGCCATAATCTTTAGAATTCATTCATTTTCGTATGGCAGTGTACTTTCAGTTGAAAGCCCTCACTGGAAACTGAATTGAGCTTGCCTTTGCGAAATTGTTCGCCGCGTTGGCTCATCAAACATTCTAAAGACACTTCTGCACTCTACCAATATGTTTCAAATATGTCCTAAATTTTTTTGCATGGTAATACAGCCCAGCAGATTGTAAAAATAAAAGGACGTATTGTATAAGAAAAGCAGCGAATGACTTTTCTTCAGCATGAAAAATTGAAACATTATGACTAATCTCAAGCTGCCATTTAGAAAAACTAAGCGAGTATGGTGCCTCATAATTGTTCTCATTATTTGTCATCATTTGTTCTCCATATTGTTCCAACAAACAAAAGTATCCTTTAAATTTACATTTTTTTCCTATCTTCAAGACACCTCCAAAAGTATCAGCTATCTTGTGTATTTAAACGTACACCTATATCTAGGTACATGGGCCTCAAGCATTTTCGCCCTCATAGAAAGTGCCCTACCATATGAAAAGGAATCAATTCTAAAGATCGCGGCAAATAGAAAATGGTTTTACAGCCCAGCAGATTCCATAAATAAAATGACCTATAGTATAAGGAAAGCAGCGAATGACTTTTTAGGCATGAAAAATCGTAACGTAATGGCCAACCTCAAGCTGCCATTTGCGAGAACTAAGAGAGTATGATGCCTCATTATTGTTCTCATTATGAATCATCATTTGATTGCTATAACGTTACAACAAACGAAACTAGCCTTTGAATTTACAATTATTTCCTATCCATAAGAAACCTTCGAAAGTTTCGGTTAGCTCGTGATATGTAACGTGCACCTAAATCTAGACACATGGGCCTCAAGCATTTTCGCCCCCATAGAAAATGCGGCTGCTGTGAGTAGTCCCGTTAAGAGATGCAATCGTTAGGGTACTTCCAAGGGCTGATGTATCGACCCCGAAAACTGCACAATCAAAGCACAAGAAATTGGGATTTCGTCTTTCACGGTGAACCATAGAACGCCTGATGTTGTCTATCTAACAAAGCAGAGCCAATAGCTGATAACAAATCAAAATATACTTTTCAAATACGGCAGAACAAAGACCCACACATGCACACTCAGCATTAATCCAATACAGTTTGTCACCAACCACAAGATACTCAAATAAAGGAGCCACACAACACCACCAGAGACAGGCAAAACAACTGACACAAACAACGTGCACTACAATGCTAGCACGTGCATTAACAAGCCAAGACAGTTATAAAGTAAATTGTTCGTTGAATAAATTCAGCCCAAAGTTCTTGGCGCAAAGCTTTAAATGTTCTCTTCAAGAAAACACTCACCCAAAGTCCGGTGAGATTGTCGTTCTGCTGCTTCTGAAGTTTCTCTCCCAGGTATGCTCACGTCGTTAAATGTCCACACTCTAATAAAAAACGTATTCGCCGGTAAAAAGTGGTTTCGTGCGCTGAAATTTCAAACACGTCTTCACCCACTGGCGGCCAACTAGGACTTTCCTCCTGCTTATAACACAAGCCTTCACCCGCAGGTGATAACCTCTTCATCTCTCGCATTGTCACTGACGACAAAAGCCATCGCCTGACAGCGGCAAAACCCTCAGCTTCTCTGCTTGGTCACTGTACTACAAGCACTTAGCCTGAAGGTGGCAAGCTCATTTTATCTACTACTGCGGCTTTGTCCTCTGCTAGCTTATTTTCACTCGCCTAGTTTCGAGAAGATTTCTAATCGTCTTGTCGGCGCGGCGCACAGTCAAGGCTGAGGAACGGGCGGGACCTCCCTTGTAACAGCGCGCCACTATGTATCACCAAGCCCCTTCCCTTTAAAATTTTTCCAGAGATCGCTCGTTGACAAATGAGGAGGTTGGTCGGAATAGCTCCGCTTTCGAGCGGGAGAGGTAGCACACCCGAGGAGCCTTTTGGTGCTTGTTATCATCTTATACACTGGCTTCTCGGGTGTCCGAACGGCGCCTGGTATCGTCGCCGTCGCTAGAATCTGGAGGCGGGCTCTTTTTCAGTACTCATTTGTGACAGTCACCATGGTCGAGATTCGACACCGACAATTCTGAATCAGCAGTCTAATACCACATTCACTAGACCACCATGATGGATGACAGGTAATAATCTCATATTATTACTGTAGGTCATGTGAAGATACAAAGTGACTTAATATAATAAGAAATTTTTAAATATTGTAATCATTATTTGCGTGCAATTTATTTCTGGAAGACATTTTGCCATCTCTTGCTGCAAAGAGTGAACAACCGGGCCAGCAAATCGACAGAAAGCTGTTCCATGCTTACCGACTATTTATTTCTCAAGCAATAGGTGACATAAAGCTTGAGGCGGTCAACTACGTTGAGGAGAAAACGGATAGTAATGCCCCAAGTATAATTTTCTTCGCCCTTAACTTATCTTGGCTCTTCTAGGCAGACACAAGGCACACTGGATTCAATGTTTCCAACAAAAGCAGATGCGAAATACATCATTACAAGGTTCGAAACCACTCTGAAATAAAATAATGATAGTAATGAATGTACCCATACCTGGCACAGGTGATTCTGTCGTTGTAGATCGTGTAGGTGGTGTAGGTCTTGGAGGTCGTGTAGGTTGCGTAGGTTGCGGATGTCGTGTAGGTGGTGCAGGTGCTGTAGGTGGCGTAGGCGATGGAATGGTTTGAGTTGCTGCATGAGATTGAAGCGGTAGCTTCACGAGGTGTGTTCTCATGCAAAACGTAGAGTTACAAGTATGTCCACTGAGGCACGATGGCATAAAAAAGAAGAACAAAGTGATCGTTTCTTAGTGTGAATATGTCGGTTCGTGGCCAACGTAGGTTGTCCCACCCCTATTAAAACCCATGCCTCTCTCTAAATATGTTAGGTCAAGGAATGTTAGGCAAAAGTGAGGTGCGAAGAAGTGATCTGGCAATGCGTTGTACATGCTAGGAGGGGTATAGTATAGATTTGGCTTAGAACCACACACTCTTGGCAATCTGCGTATTAGGGGCTAAATTATATTCCGTGTAGTGTGAAATCGCTTGCGAGCAGAATGTGTTTTAAAATCGGAGAGCTGCCTACTCCCACGGTGACATGCATCATGCGTTACCGGCTATGTCCTCACCACCATTAAGCATTCTTGAGCCTCGCGTAGCATGCCACATGCTTGCATCTCGTGCTCACTGTTTTCTCCACCCTCACTTTTTCGCCCCACAAGGCTGACGCAAGCCGTTCCTGTTAGTAAAAACAGACTGCTCGTGCTGCACAACCGTTCACAGGCCACCCCGTATATGTAGGCTCTGTATCGCATATTCTCTTTCCACCACTCGTAGAAGGCAATGCTTCTCCTTCACTCGATCAATAGTTGGACGAAATATCAATTAGGCATTCGCGAAGCATACCCAATTACACAGCATTCACGCGATCCCCCCCCTCCACTCTGTGGCGCACTTACACGAGTTCCCCCATTTGAAGATGTGGGCGGCATTTTTTTTTTCTTGTAGACCGGCTTCGGACTTTATTTGAAATATTAGTGAAAGCGCTTTGCAGCTCTCCTTTGATTACGTAAAAAGCGAGGTTTGAAAGGATCCTTTTCTAGGCACAGTGTGAAAAAATGATTTTATTTGTTTCGCCTTGTTCCTATAAGGAAATAATAATTGAGTCTGAACCAGTCCTCACTAGACACACACTCCAAAGCGGAAGGAGGGGGAAGTTGAGATGACGGTGATGACCAAAACTTCGTTACTCCGGCCCAGAGGTCGGTTAAGTTGCTTAGAGGAGGTCAGCGGGTATCCCTTGGGACACTGCAGCCTCCAAGGTGCGTGAGATTACCCGGCGTTGCTGTGCCGAGTCAGTGGTACACAGAAGGGACTCCTACGTATGTGCTGTGGGAAAACTTATGTAGAATGCTTGAAGGAAAAACAAGTCATAGTTCGATCAAAAGCGCCTAAATCAAGCCCACGTATTGTGCTCAAATTATCGGGCATGTGTGCATGAAAGGAATTGGGAAAACTTTTTACACATTACGGTGCCTGTGAGGGAAAAGGGAGTGAAGCTTATTGATACATATTAGTGAGGAAAAAAGTTAAAGCCCAGGGTGGGAGAGAGCAAAGTGAACCAAAGCGAGGAGGGCTGAGGGAAGTATTCGGGAAAGAAAAAGCCACGCGTTAACGAAAAATTCCTTAATAGCTAAACGAATAATAGGAAGGGAAGGGGACGAAAAAGAGATGAGAAACGGAGAGTGGAAGAAAATGAATAAATAAAACGCAATGAAATTTCTAGATGGGGACAGAAGAAAGATAACTACGCATTAAAGGCAAGCGTCTCAGCCACTCTGCTATCCAGGCAAGGTGGCTGAACGTGCATTTACCGGAAACATAAGAATAAGGTCAAGAGAACTAGAAAAAAAGACATCAAAAAGAGGGAAAGCAAATGATATAAATAAATAAATATAGACAGAAAAAAAGAAAAATTATGCTGTTTAGTATACAGTATAGCGAAGAGGTGCTTTGCCCAAACTATACATTAATACGAGCTGCCGTAGGCAAAAATGGGGACTAAACACACCAGCTTGAAAACCGAGACGTGCGCCACTTGAATCGGGGCGTCTGGTCACTTGTACCACTTGAAGAGTGGCTGAACCACCAGGGTGGATGGTGGGTAGTAACTTCATATAATTATTGTAGGTCATGTGAAGATACAAAGTGACTTATTATAGTCAGAAATTTTTAAATATTGTAATCATTATTTGCGTGCAATTTATTTCTGGAAGACATTTTGCCATCTCTTGCAGCAAAGAGTGAACAACCGGGCCAGCAAATCGACAGAAAGCTGTACCATGCTTACCGACTATTTATTTCTCAAGCAATAGGTGACATAAAGCTTGAGGAGGTCAACTACGTTGAGGAGAAAACGGATAGTAATGTCCCAAGTAATATTTTCTTCACCCTTAACTCCTCTTGGCTCTCCAGGCACACACAAGGGGCACTAGATTCAATGTTTTCAACAAAAGCAATTGCGACAGACATCTCTACAAGGTTACAAAGCACTCTGAAATAAAATAATGATAGTAATGAATGCATCCTTACGTGGCACAGGTGGTCCTGTCGGTGTAGGTCGTGGAGGTCGTGTAGGAGGTGTGGATTGTGCAGGTGGTGTAGGTGGTGTAGACGATGGAATCGTCTGAGTTGCTGTAAGAGATTGAAACAACAGCTTCACGAGGTGTGTTTCATACAAAGCGTACAGTTACAAGTATGTTCACTGAATCACAGCGGCATAAAAACAAAAAAAACAAATTTATCATTTCTGAGTGTGATTATATCGGTTCATGGCCAACAGAGCATGTCCCCTCCCTACTAAAACACATGACTCTCTCCAAATATATTCGGTCGAGAAATGTTAGGCAGAAGTGAGGGGCGTTGAAGTGATCTGGCAATGCAGTGCATCGCGCTTCCAAGGGTATGGTATAGAGTAGACTTAGAACCACACACACTTGGCGATCTCTGTATTAGGGGCTAAATTTTATTCCGTGTAGTGTGAAATCGCTTTCGAGCAGATTGTGTTTTTAAATGCGGAGCATTGCTTACTCGCATGGTTTCACGTGTTGTGTGTTACCGACTATGGTCTCACCACCACTAAGCATGCTTGCGCCTCGCGTAGCGTGTTGAATGCTTGCAGCTCGTGCTCACTGTTTTCTCCACCCTCCTTTTTTTCGTTCCGCAAGGCTGACGCAAGCTGCTTCTAGAAGTAGAAGCGAACCGCTCGTGCTGCACAATCATTTACTGGCCACCCTGTATATGTAGGCTCTGTATCGCACATCATCTTCCCATCACTCGTTGAAGGCAACGCTTCTCCTTCAGTCAATAAATAGGAACAATAAAGACGAAATACCGATTCAGCTTTCCCAAAGGATACCCAATTACGCAACATTCACGCGATAACTCCACCAATCTGTGGCGCGTTTACTCGAGTCCCCCCCATTTGAAGATGCGGGCAGTGTTTTATTTTATGTAGACCACCTTTAAGCTTTACTTGGATTGTTAGTGTGTGCGCTTTGCAACTCTCCTTTTATTACGTAAAGAGCGAGGTTCCAAAGGAACCTATTTCTAGGCACATTGTTAGAAAATAATTTTATTTCTTTCGCCTTGTTCCTAAGAAACTAATATTATTTTCTGAAGTTTTACACGCCACAACCACCGAGCTTTTCAATAAGTTTCAAGGTAGTGAAGAACAACGAAAATTTTGAGCCCGTGATGTTGTTTGTCAAGCACATAAATTTAGGCACACGAGAACTTGGCATTTTGCTTTTTATACTATTGCAAAACCTGGTTCGAACATCGCACGAGAGTATACTGTAGCGTACCAGGTGCGGTGACGAAATGACAGAAATGCTTTGAAAGTACCCGACAGAAAAAGAAGGATATCACGGCTACCATAAGGCAATGAGGTTGGAGGAGCTTGCTCGGGAATGATCAGGTAACCCATTATTCCTCCGTACAAATATCTTGCCATCTTGTTTAGGCGTGACAACGCTGTTATATTGCATGCCTACACATTGTTTATTAATTAAAATTTGGATACACCATATATGTTTTGATAAACTATGTACATTTGATATACACGAGAGATGGTGTTTTACAGAGTACAAAAAGGGCGTCGCTCGATAAGCTCAGGTACTCATTTCTCTCTAAATATTATTGCTTAAGCATTCATGCACTATATGCATAGTGTATAACCAAACGTCATGAGTGAATTCGGTGAGCGATGACACTTGTGCCATCACACCCCACTATTCATCATCATAAAGTACAAGGAGGGTGTTCCTTCATGATCCCGGGGACCCATTTCCGTTTAAAGATTATTACTTTATGGCCACTAAAGTAGTAGGGATCATCGATGATGGGACGCGATGAAAAGTTTGAGAAGGCAAGATCGATAAAGGTGCCCCTGATGGTGGCATTATCATAAAAAGACCACCGGTATGTTATTTTAATTCCATTCCAGCGAAGTACAACTTGTCAAAATTTCGTTGTTTTCAATTCCTCAGTATAAAAAAGTGAATGGGCAGGAAGGTCAATTCCATTGTTACACTTTCTCAACGAAGAAAAGGCATATCTTGATAGCTTTGTAGAGCTAAGAATGTTTGTAACAACGGATGCTCAAGAACTGCAAAAATACGCTAAAAACGTTACCATCGCCAAGGGATGGTGTCTTGGTGACTCACTTCGTGCAGTACAATCACGCTACGAGTTCCCATAGGGGCAGTTCTCCCGCTACCTATGGAACTTGCGTGGTCGGCATTATCTTTACAAAAAGTTCATAAACAGTTGAGAATGCGTGCATTTACTTGTTTCGAACGTATTTTACTCTTTCGCAGCTAGTAAAGCTAGAAACGTCTGCCGTTACTAAACAGGCAGGCTTTCTTGGTCTTCTTAACTAAGTAACTACTAAGCCACATACGTTGCCAGATCTCCCGTAAACACTATCATATATCTAGACCTATGCTAATTTCGTCAATTATTTTGGAATAAAAATTTCGTGCTGAATGATGACACCAATATATCAAAGGGCAGGCGACGAAATGTACAAAACGTCAATTTTTTCTCTAAATTTTATACCTGTAAGAATGCACAGCGTGTTATTCTAAAACAGAAGCATAA
The DNA here is from genome assembly GCF_043290135.1 of Rhipicephalus microplus. NCBI lineage: Eukaryota > Metazoa > Arthropoda > Arachnida > Ixodida > Ixodidae > Rhipicephalus > Rhipicephalus microplus. The sequence goes on along the minus strand of NC_134700.1, from coordinate 81,625,014 downwards.
AAAATCTTCAAGTTACTGTGACAGTATGCGATATGCCAGTTGAGTCTTGATATTATATTCGTGCGTTTGCGTGTATGTGCTCGTCTGTGATTCGTACAGGTCTCTGTAGTGTTGCTGCGATGCATATTCTTGGCATAGTAACGAGAAGAAGTAATTAGTGGCCACCAATATATACGTTAACAATTGACTTCAATAATTGTCCTATATATACTTATTTATTCAGATTAACCTAATGTAGCAATGTACAGTCCTGATCACATGTTCTCAGACCCATGAGATATTTCCCTGAGAACTCTTGAACCTCTCCCTCTGTTCATGCATAAATAAACGCCCGAAAAATAAATATTCAATACTGTATTCATTATTGGAGTCAGCACTATTAACAAACTACTTTGCAAACTAGCAAGTTTCACTAATCAGCACTTTACTAACTTATCTTATTCGGAGGTTAGTGCTTTCTGTGACATGTAAATGGTTAGTATATAGTAAGTTATCATGCAGGTCTTTTTTCTAACCATGCTTGTTAAAACGTATGATGTCTTGAAATTATTCAAGCTTAAATGCGTCATTGCTACAATGACGATATAGCGAACTGTCGCGTACGGATTCTGAGAGGCGCAGCCTCCGTTACCTAGCATCGCATGCTTTGGCTGGCTACCAGTGCCAATGCTTTCAAAAGTCTATGCTATAACTCTCTGTACGGTTCATTTTGCACAATATTTCAGCGCACACACAGTTCACACAGCTTACAGTTCACCGTGTACGAATGTGCGCTGTGCTGACGTACAGGCCTTTGCGCTAGAGTTTCAAGCAAAAGTGCTCATGTGTGTAGGTAGGGGGGACGGTATACAAAAAAGCGGGGAATATGCTGCGAGACTCTGCGCCTGCTATTATATGAAAGCTTGCAATAAACCCAAACATCGCACTAGCGTCAATACGCATCACAACTCAGTAAAAAGAACTCTTTCAGAAATGCGTTGCAGTCGTCGCCGGTGGCAGAAACAGAAACAAGCGGAAGTTTGGGGAGACATCAGACAAATAGGGCGCCACCAAGGGGGAAAAATGACGAAGAGTAAGGTGGGCACGCCACCACCCTATAGTTCTGCTAGAAGAATACCATGGCATTGAGCAGTGGTTACGAGAAGAATAGAGAAAGAAACTTCGGAGCAACACAGTCTATATCAAGACAGAATTATATTTTGCGCGTTGCTTATAAATGTATCATGCTTGTAATCAAAATTTCGAATTACTTCTTTTTTGTTCAATTCAAGGATCTGACTAATGTTTGAAGATTGAAAAATGGGGCATCAGCGAAAATATGTCCTATTTTGAAAAAAAATGCGCAATATGATTTCCATTCGAATCCGTCAAAAATGCGTGAAATTTTATTCCTATTATATTCCGATCAGCTTTGTCGCCATTCCATTCCATGGTCGCGAAAATGTGGAATGAATCCGGAGTGGCAACTCCACCACACTGGATGGCTGAGAGACTTTTTTAGGCGCGCGATGCGCATGGAAGAGCGTTACGTGACGTCATGTGTTCGGCTATCACTTTGCATGAGACCCACGTTAGGATCTCAAACGGGTTCAAAGGTAGCGAGTTTAAACACGGTCATGTACCGATGCATTGCTTTTCGGTATGCACTTCGTGACGTCTCCATCTGACAAGTTCACTGCCGAGTCCATGGCCATGACTGCTATCCCGGGTGAGAGCTTCACAGCGGCGTGCTTCCCGTATTGGTTCTGGCTGGTTATTGGCGACGCAACTTCTCCAGCATCGCTAAGTAGCTTGACGTAGCTCCCGACACCGCCCGCAGCACGCTGTGCTTCTTAGGTGCAGACGAGTGAAACTAACCCTTTGATGTGCATGTTTCAAACGCTTCACGTTCGCGTTGAAGGACCGCACGTTCAGAAGAGCAAGGGTTAGCTCAGTCAAGCAGTCGACTTCTTCTCGCTGGGCACGAATGCACCGTTGCGTTAGCGTGGGCAACCTGTGCGGCTCGAGACGCCGAAGATCGCCGAGCATGTCCTTGTGTTTGTCGGACATCTTGTGGTAAAAATGCCGGTCCCTCTTGGCGCTGGTCAGGTACAAGTTGTCAACTTTGGTACAGTGACTGAGCGTACTAGCACACACGAATTTCTACTGGTGCTCCTTTCTTTACTAATATACTACCAAAGTGTACGTGCCCCTTGGGCCTGGTGTGCCGTTATAGTACTAGTATGCATTAGGTGGAAGTGCTTGCCTCTGCAGGAAACACTCATCTTGCGGTCAAGCGTGAGCGTGGGAATGCATTCTTGAAACCACAGGTATACCGACACATTGAGGAATGGCACGCCATCTAGTGAGAAATGTTGGTTTTTCCGGAGAGCACGCTTTGAACGGCGATCATAGAAGTGTACACTGACAACACTGGTGTACACGCCGGCTGCCACCGCAAGACAAGGTGCGTGCACAAGAAGATTGCCGAGCAAGCCTTTAAAAAATATGATTTTGTATGAGCCAAGGTCATACAGTTCAGTGTATTTTGTCTCATGCCGATTTGTATGAGCCAAGCTATCATAATTAACAAGACGAACCTTTAGCGTGAAGCATACGCAATGTGTCAGCTTGTTTGGTAACAGTAATGAGAATCGAGATTAAACAGCACCGAACACGAGACAGCAACTGTGAGAAACCCAAGACTAAAAACGATTACCGATGCATAATCATGTTCAAACTGAAAATAGATACAGTGAAAACTGCCCGGTCTCCTTACGAAATTCAAGAAAATATTAAAAGGCTGGCATCTACTGATGCCTTGTGAGTCATGCATCAAAATCCAAGGAGTACTTAAACGCTTGTCCCTAATCTTGCAAAAATGGTTTCAGCCTTCTCTCTCACTCGCTGTGCTCTGAACTGATGCTCATGCAGCAGAACACAAGGTGGCAGCCTTACTCGCACCAATGGGGGAAACCATCTGTCAGCCCTCTCTCTCATGTTCGATTCTGCTCAACACAAAACCTGACCAACTGGCCAAATTCACCCTTTTGCTGGGAGTAAATAAATAACACAAGTCAACTTTAGCCCACGTTATGCAACAAAGTCATACACTTGAATTCTAAATTGCTATGCGACTTCATATTACCAAGAAAGTATTTTGTGTCGGGTCGACCACGGCTCTAGCTACGTACCTTATTCACGAATATGATGTTGTGAAGTAAATCCTAACAGATCTTAAAAAACGAGATGAAAGGAAGCTGTCGTGAGTGTCGAACCAATGTCCACTGAATTTGCAGTGCGCGGCACTACCCAATGAGCCATGGAGCGTACGCTATTGGTTGGGCTAACGGCAAGCCATTTATATACATGCCATTGTTTGGCGGTCCTCGGAACTTCGTAACTTCAGCGTGCTTTTGTCATCAGTAGCCAGATGGCACAAAGGTCTCGAGTTGTGCTAGGGAGCCTTTATTTGCACGCATCTCAGTTTTTTTAGTGTGGCGTCAGCCTTTGACCTACCCCTTGCCACCGCCCACTAAAACCCAATGTATCCAGTCCTTGTTCCCATAGCAACAAGTGTCATGTTGGTTCTCGCGGCCAAGCGTTCCTGCTCCACCACATTGCACCAGCTGCATGTTTGTGCGGGTATGCAAGCTGAGGTATGAGCTGCGTTTGACTACACCATAGACCTAGCTTTCGCTATGACGAAATTCTCGCGCTAAGCGATCGCCAAGAGGCGCCACGCTGAGAAAACATACTTACACTGCACGATTGGTGTCTCGTCTCGGCAGGCAAAGGATGACGAACTGGTGTTTCTTGACGTGACTATTGGAAACGAAAGTGGCGACCCAACTTGTTCGGAATGCCGTGGATGGAATGAGGATGCCCGGCATACCATTGTCTCGCACAGGCAAAAGAAAAAAGTAAAGAAGCAGTAATCACAGATGGAGAAGGCTGCGAACACCAACGAGAACTCGGAAAGCGATCCGCCCGCCGAAAAACAAAAACTTGAAGCCACGCAGGGTTTTTGATGGAGAGAGCGACGCGGCCCAGTTCCTCTACCTAAAGAGGACATCAAGAATATTGTAAGGCCGCATAACGGTCTTTATGTTAAAAACATACTGGGACTGGAACTCTCCAGGACTGTGATAGATGCCTGCCAACGAACTTTCAATGGCAATGACTTTCTGTTGTGGGTTAATCCTGCATCGAACATTGTAAACCTATCTACCCCAAGCATGTAGGTAGCGAGTAGGCTGCCAGGCATCAGTCACTTAAAGACCAGGGGACAAATTCACGCCTTCAATTCATACGTGGCCGACTCCGAAGGTGGCTCGCGGGGAATAGTACACTAAATACCGGCCGAGACTTCGCAAGATCAATTAATAGAGAACCTACGTATTCATACTCAAGGGGCCAAGATTGAGAGACAAAGAATGTTGGGCTCGTCTAAAACACCGATTGTCACATACACGGGCGGTGTGCTACAAAGAAGCGTATACATAATGGGTGCCGAGTTAATCTGCTACCCATACAAGCCAACAGTACAGGTGTGCAAGATATGCCTCTTAACCAGACACCGTACGGACGTCTGTTCAACTCCAAAAGCCAATGTATGCCTCAGGTGCGGGGAAAAAGAAGCTATGCAAGGAAATGACTGCATCCCAAAGTTTGTCTGTGACCGTGAACACCACACAGGAGATAATGTGTGCAAAAAACTTAAGACCGTCGCTCCTCCCAAAAAATTGAGGACAGATCAGCCAAAAGACGGGGGAGGCGAACCTGAATGGACTGGCGATGCCAAGTCGTCCGAAGAATTCCCTCCACTAAGGCTGGACATGCCTGGATGGTCCAGCTCGGACCGGCAGGAACAGCGCCAGTCAAGGTCAAGTTCACGATCTCGATCGAGATCCCAGTCAAGGTTGCGATCGGCATCTCGTTCAAGGAGTGACAGACAACACCACACTAACACGCACCTCCGGCCCCTGAGAAATCCAGCTTAGAGAACCAACGAAAGCACTTCGGACCTCCACCCAAGATTGGTTCCTGCCAAGAATCACCAGACGCCCTATCCGCCGGCAGGACAAACATAAATCAGGTGAGTTTTGCGAGGGCAGTGTCTTCCAATGCTCCTATAACAGGAAATCGACAATATAAGCATATATTGGAAGAAATTAAGAGAGTGACTCAAGAGGTCAAACTGCCGAAAAAACAAATGGCCGTAAAGCGAATTGACTTACAGGCATCAATATCTTCATTAGAGAGACGGCTCGAGGCTAAAATACGGCCACAAAACCCAACAGGAATAGCTGAAGGATGTAGTCAAAAAACGACATATCAACAGTCAATGAACCCGCCCTTTCGAGGGGCAGCAGCGCATCAGCTCAAGTTGAGGACGGGATGGTGTACGCAGGTACAACCACCCCTTCCACAAGAATAACAGTAAATAACCACGACCAAATAACGCATCCAATACAGGAACAGAACAGTTAGACAAAAACAGGGAAAGTATAGCTAACGTTAATGAACTGCTAGTCAATTTCATGATTGAGATAAAATCTTTCTTTGGCGAGGAATTAAAAACTCAATGGCAGTACGTGAATGACGCTGCGAGAAGCTTTCAAAGGGCAATAAACAAGCGCTCTCGCTCGAACTCCACTAAAAGTAGAAAACAATCGAAGGGAAATTGCGATGACGCGAAAGCACCCACACATCATGACGAAAAATAAACAGAGAAGTGTGGAACAATTAGAGATTTGGCAGTGGAATTGCTGCGGTTTTTACAAACGCGCCGCAGCACTTCGGAGTTATATCAATGTGGCACCAATTAAACCCGGCGTTATTTGCTTGCAAGAAATTGGTGCCAGACAGTGAAGCTTCAGGATTATTATTTTTTTCAGAACTCAAATTATCCCCGTGTAGCTGTGCAGGTGAGAAAAATAGTTGTGGCAGCAGATGAATACATAAGAACGCTATATATCAATCACTAAGGTACCAGTTTATTCCGCCAAAAGAGAGGCAAAGCGAAGACTATAACAGTGAACTTATACAGTCCTCCAAAAGACAAAGGCGAAGACTTATATGAGCTCCTTGTTGAGACGGTTAAAATCGCACGTTAAAACTGTTACTCACCCAGCACCACCTTGGATTACCCGAAAAACTCACCGAAGAGAACGCGTCTCGAACATACTGCGTCTAGGCGGGCCTGAGTTTAATAAATCTCCGAATCGCGCCCACGAGAATGGGCAACAGCAAAGTGTAGAGGCACGCTCCCGAATCTCATTTTCACCTTCAACCTTGAAGACGCACCCTGGACAAACCTGGAGGCAAATCTAGAAAGCGACCATTACACTATAAGCGCCTCCATATCGACTCCCAAACTGCGCAGATTTAAAGGTGACGCGGCGATCACAGATTAGACTGAGTTCAGGAAACGAGATCCTCCACCCGACTCTGTACCGGACTGAGTAGGGGCTTGGTCGGAGTACATAAAGTCGGTACACGAAATCACTACGAAGAAAATAGCCAGAATAAGAGACGCCAGGAGTAGACAGCCGCATGCTACATCTATGGGAGAGCAGGCGCAGCCTACTAAAGCGTTCGAAACGTCAACGCCTAAACAGGACACTACTGCGTAGAATTGCTACTCTTGTAGAACGACTATGCAAGCAAATTGGCCACCGAGGGATGAGTCAGGTTCTGCAGTTTGCTTCAGAACACAAGGAGTACCGCGAGAACTTTTTCCATCCTAAGAAACATTCTTGATCCAGATAAGTTCAAATCCACAACAAGCAGAACACTGCAGAAAATCGCAGAAGCATTTCCGTGCACTGACGATGATCTCGTAAAAGCCCTCAAGGAGACATATTATTGCGATAGTCTACCAAGTAACTCCGCTAATCACATCAATTGCAGTGGAGCTAGAAATGAGAAACTATACAAGCTGATAACAAAAAGGAGGTCTTTGTGGCAGGCCAGGCAGCAAGAGGAACACAGCCTCCGGTGAAGACCAAATTATGAATGCGATGATAAGGAACCTTAGCGAAAAAGCCATTGAAAGCATGACAAAACAATTCAATTAACACTATTGGCTCAAAGGGTAGGTCCCTGCAGAATGAAAAACCGCCGAAATTTTAACTATTCTGTGATGTAACGGTGAAGGCAACCTTTATTAGGCCCAGAAGACACGATGAAGCGACCACGCCCAAGGCACAGAACTCAGACAAGCCAAATCCCCACAGCAGATGAAGATGATGACCACTCATGATGAAGAATATGTGTAAAGAAAGTAGATGTGCTTAATGAATGCTTACACTAACTTCCCCCCCACGCGAAAGCGGTCATCCTGACCGCAGTTCTTAGTTGCAGTTTAAAGCGAAGATGAACGCCGTATGAAAGGCTTCATGCGGGATACGTGGACTATTTTTGCTGCCCTGTAGCAGCAGTCCGTCGGAAGAAGAACGGGTGCCACGCGATAATTCACAGGAGACGTTTGCTCCAAGACAGTGTAGGGGCCAATAAAACGTTTTTGAAACTCCTCGCACAGCCCGGGAGTGCGAATGGTTGTAAGAAGGAGGACTTCGTCGCCAGGGCTGAAAGACACGGCACGATGAGAGGCATCATATTCAAGCTTGCGATCTTGTTGCTTGGCTTCAGTGTTGACGCGAGCCAGCTGGCGGCAATGAAGTAGACGAGACACGTATTCTTCACTTGAAGATGAACATGGTTTGACAGGCGCAGAGAAGAACGAAACATCGAGGAAAGAAGAAGGGAAGCGACCGTGGACGAGGTAGAACGGCGAGTAACTGGTTGTGCGCTGTACAGAGGTATTATACGCAAAAGTGACTGTCACAGAACGAGCGCTAAAAATGGGCGCGCCGCCAAATTCTTGCGATAACGGGCGGGAGAAACGCCGCGAGGGGTCAAAAGAAAAAAAAAGAAAGCGAACATCCAAGGCTACCCGGGCGCGCGCTCTCCCCTCGGAAGCGTGGCTTCGCCGACGAACCTCCTCACCCCACATCGGCGGCCCAGCAAGCCCGCGATTTTTCTAGATGGAAAGGGGCGTGGTCATACCGAGTTGAGTCATCCGCCGCGGAGGGCATTCCAACCGTCTCGCCTCTCCCCAGCCTTCGCTGCGTATCACGCCGACGAAATGACGAGAACTTTCTGGAAGGTGGCGCGGAAGGTATTTAATCGAGCGGCCGAGACGAGAGATCAGAAGGAGACGGAAGTGAGCGCCAGAGCGCGCGTAGGGATTCCGCCGTGTAGTCGGCGGAGGTTTTGTCCGTTGGAACCAAGCCGGAGATGAAGAGGATTTCCACCTGAGGGGTGAAGGCTCGAGCTACAGGCAAGAGCGTGTGTTTACCGCTATTGAGCGAAGACGCGTGGCAACAGCTGCGTGTGTGAAGCCGACGTGTTTCCGGCGAAGAAGTTTGAAGCTTGGAGAGTGGCCATTTGAAGACGTGAGGTTTCCTGGAAGAGAAACTTCAGGGGGCAGCGGAACGACAACAACGCTGGACTTTGATTGAGTGATTCTCGGAAGAGTATCATTCAGACTTTTGTTCCAAGGACTTTGGACTGAATAGGTTTTCCATCTCTTTACTCTTTAAGTGTCTTGGTTGTTCAATGCATGCGACTGCATTGTAGTGTGTATTGTTGTCTGTGTCCGTTGTTTCGAGTGTGGCTAATTGTACTGTGTAGTGTGTTGATTGATTGGTGACCTATTATACTCAGCTATTGTGGAGTGAGCATATTGGTGTATTGTTTTTCCGATCTGCCATTCTTGAGAATATAATTTTGTTTGTTTATCAACTCTCGGCTCTGACTTGTTCTTTGGGCCACAGCCGGTGTCTGCTGGCGCGCCAATAAGGACCACTCCTAAATTGTCCACGCTTTCGTGGTGCGGTTCGGGGGGCCGAAACTTCGGCTCTTAGAATTAGCCCGGCGATCGCCTCCCTAATTATCGGGACCTGGGTGTGACAGTGACAAATGGCAAAATGGTGTCCCAGTTTCTGTGGTCGTGTTCGATATACATCGCTATCATATCTGACAGTGTACGATGAAAGCGCTCATTCAGGCCGTTCGTCTGAGGATGGTAACTGGAGCTTGTTTTGTGTGTAGTTCGTGATGCCTTGAGCACTTCTTAAACGAGTTCTGAAAGAAAAACTCTTCCACGGTCACTCAGGATTACACGAGGAGCTCCGTGTCGAAGGATTATTGCTCGAAGTATGAAGTCGGCCACTTCCGAAGCTGATGCAGAAGGCACAGGAGCTGTTTCAGCGTAGCGGGTCAGGTGGTCGACCGCTGTAACTATCCATCGATTGCCCGTGATAGTCACAGGAAGCGGACATTACAGGTCAATGCCAACTACCTGGAATGGTTGCAGGGGACACGGGAGTGGTTGTAATTGTCCACTTCGAGTTGATGTAGGTAGCTTACGACGCTGACAAAGGGCGCATGAGGCAACGTACTTCGCAACACAGGTGGACAAGCCCGGCCAGTAGTAGTGACATCTTATGCGGTCATACGTTTTCTGGAAGCCCATGTGTCCAGCAGACATGTCGTCGTGATAAGTCTTGAGGACTTGAGCCCGAAGAGAGCGAGGTAGAACGGGCACCCAGCGTTGACCATCAGGGTGGTAAATATGACGGTACAGGACGTGGTTGTTGAGCTTGAATTGCGTCAGCTGTCGCCGAAGACGGGCGTTAGGGGGCCGGCAAGTCCCGTCAAGACGGTGCATGATGCGGTGACAGTAAGGGTCAGCCCGTTGGTGAGATAAGAACAAACCACACTCCCTTGGCGGAAAGCTTCTCGAGTGCACCAGTGGCGGGTTTGTTAAGTGGCTCCGAAGAGAGCGTGCAACGCGAAAGTGCGTCGGCGTCTGGATGTTTGTTTCCCGACTTGTATGTGATCGTGAAGTCGTATTCTTGTAAGCGAAGAATCCAGCGACCAAGGCGGCCGGAAAAGTTCTTGATTGTCGAGAGCCAGCTCAAGGTGTGATGGTCCGTAACCACAGTAAAGTGGCGGCCGCGGAGATAAGGTCGAAACTTTTGTATCGACCATACGACCGCTAGGCACTCCTGTTCGGTGATGGTATAAATATTTTCGGCAGGGGTCAGTGCACGGCTCGCGTATGCGACGACTTTCTCACGTGAAGGTTTGTCTCGCTGTAGGAGAATTCCACCAATGCCTCGACCACTAGCGTCTGTATGCAGGAGCGTAGGCGCGGTTTCGTCGAAATGGCAAAGGACTGGTTCGGATGTGAGTGCACACTTCAGTTGGACAAATGCCGCTTCACATTCAAGAGACCACACAAAGGTGACGCCTGATCCGAGCAACTTGTGCCATTAATGGTGAAGCTATTGAGGCGAAGTCTCGAATGAATCGGCAAAAATAAGAAGCGAGGCCAAGAAAACTGCGCAAATCTTTGGCTTTTTCAGGACGCGGGAAGTGTTGGACAGCGGAAATCTTGTCAGGATCGGGACGAATACCATCCTTGCTTACGATGTGGCCTAGCACTTTAATCGTCTTGCTCGCAAAACGGCACTTCTTGGTGTTCAGCTGAAGGCCTGCGTTTGCAAGGCACGTAAGAACTTTGTCCAGTCGTTGCAAGTGCTGAGGGAAGGTTGGCGAGAAAATAACGATATCGTCTAAATAGCACAAGCAAGTCTTCCACTTCAAGCCTCGTAAAACTCTGTCGATCATCCGCTCGAATGTTGCTGGAGGATTGCAAAGGCCGAATGGTATGACGTTGAATTCGTACAGACCATAAGGTGTTGAAAACGCTGTATTTTCTTTGTCATCCTCGTGCATGGGTATTTGCCAGTTACCTGAACGCAGGTCTAGGCTTGAGAAGTATTCAGCACCTTGCAGTGAATCCAAAGCATCGTCTATGCGCGGCATGGGGTAAACATCCTTGTGGGTAATCTTATTAGGTGCTCTGTAGTCCACGCAAAATCGCACGGAGCCATCTTTTTTCCTCACTAAAATAACAGGGGATGACCAAGGGCTCCCGGAGCGACGTATAATGTTCTGTTGCAGCATATCGGCTACATTTTGTTCAATGATCTCACGCTCGGACGAAGAGATGCGATATGGTCGACGGCGTACGATGGAAGTGCCATCGGTCTGGATACGATGCCTAATAATGAACGTCTGTCCCAGAGATGAGGAATGGGCATCAAACAATCTCCTATGCTTTTGTAGCAAGGCAAGCAACTCATGTCTGTGAAGAGGTCAGTTCTGGACTAATAGTCGCAGCAAGAACAGAAACGATTGATGAACGTCCAATAGAAGGAAGGTCAGAACACGCTGGCATAAGCGGGACAACAGAGACAGGTTGAGATTCAGAAACGCAAGCCATTGTGGTGCCTTTAGGAATGAGAATTTCCTCAGAAGTCTGGTTTGTAGCCTATAGAAGTCTGGAGCCATTGTGGAACTGCGCTAGACTTGAAGCAAGAGCTATACCTCTTGCGAGACAGCGTGCAGATGGTTAGACAAACACGTCCCCAGAGTCGATCACATTAGAAGTGATGGCAACTATCCGCTGATGACCAGGTGGTAACTCGGTATCTTCAGCAGCGAGCAAGCGAACGGGCTTGTCATCCGCATACAGGGCATAGTCGTTTCCCATCATATGAACAACATTTTCTCGACAGCAGATGGAAGCGTTCACCATAGACATAAAATCCTAGCCTAATATAAGCTGGGGGGCGCACGAACTCAGCACAGCATATTGCACAAAATGAAGAAGACCAGCTATGAAAACACGAGCGGTGCACATAGCGGCAGGTCTAATGGCGTCCCCTTGAGCAGCGTGCAGTGTAGGTCCATCATAGGGGGTGGTGACTTTTCGCAAACGTGAACACAAAGAACGATCAATCACAGATAAATAAGCACCAGTGTCTTTGAAAGCGTCCACGTACACAACTTCTATTAAAACAGATATCGTATTATATGGACGCACTGGAGGAATTTTTGTCTTTTCGATCGATGCAGCTTTTCCTCCAAAAGCTGCAGAGGTTAGTTTTCCGGGCGTTGGTTGGTGAATTGCGAGACAGGTCACAATGGAGACGTGGATCGGTGGAGGGGTGAGGGTGAGCGGCGTCTAGTGGAGCGGTAAGAAGTGATTGGCTCAGCTGTCGCTGTTGGAGATGATGAGCGACGTAGCGGCAGATCGTAAGGGCGACGTTGGAAAGCGTACCAGCTTGTCCCATCATCCCGTCCGTAGGTATCGAATCGACGACGTTGGTCCTGCTGACGCTTCCGACAGACGCGTGCAATGTGGCCCCGGTAGCCGCAGTAATAACAGATTGGACGAGGTGGCCGCCATGGTGGGTGAAAGGATTGCCTAGGCGCACTCGGAGTCAACGAAGCCAGCGGGACAGGCGTCGAGTGTGCGGGCATCAGTTGTACGACGGGTGGTGTTCCAGCGAGGACTTGTGCGTACGTCGGCTGGGGTCGAGGTACTGGAGAGGCTACATACACTGGCCCAGTCATGGACGCCAACTCCTCTCTGATAACGTCGCGCAAAACAATGTTGGAGGGGGGAGGTGGACTCGGTGTCATTGAGAGGCCGAAAGATTGCAGCTCTTCTCGTATGATCGCCCGGATGATGGCGCGCAATGAGGCATCAGTCGTGGTGGTGTTTTCAGCGCTGTCCGGCGATAACCGTTGGGATTCAAGTTCCTCTAGGCGTTGGCACATGGCAACAACGTCAGCGACTGTAGTCGGGTTTTGAATGACCAAGGCATTGAAGGCGACCGTGCCGATCCCTTTCAATAGATGACGAACTCTCTCCTGTTCAGACATGGACGTGTTGAAACGGTGACAGAGAGCAAGCACATCTTCTATGTAGGATGTGTAAGACTCACCGCATTGTTGCTTGCGAGCATCCAGTGTGTTTTTCGCGAGAACTGAACAAACCCGCGGGGTGCCGAAAATTTGGCGAAGCTGTTGCTTGAAACGTGTCCAGGCCGTAATGTCCGTTTCATGATTGAAAAACCATGTTTTCGCTACGCCTGTCAGATAGAAAGAAACACGGCGAAGCTTGGTAGGGTCATCCCAGTTGTTAGTGGAACTCGCTCGATTGAACTGGTCCAACCAATCCTCCACATCTTCACCTCGAAGTCCGGCGAACGTGGGCGGCTCACGCTGGTGCGCGGTGATAATCCACGATGGATAGGCCGCGGTAGCCGGGGCCGTGGAGGTAGACGCAGAAGTGCCGGTTGGCTCGTCCTGAGGCATGTTACTGGAAACCTGGCACCAACGGCGACCTGAGCGGAACTCCAGGAGGCAGATCGGGCTGGGAGAGGACGGAAGATCGTAGAGCGCACTCCATTACTTGTGATGTAACGGTGAAGGCAACCTTTATTAGGCCCAGAAGACACGATGAAGCGACCACGCCCAATGCACAGAACTCAGACAAGCCAAATCCCTACAGCAGATGAAGATGACGACCACTCATGATGATGAATATGTGTAAAGAAAGTAGATGTGCTTAATGAATGCCTACAATTCCAATACCCGGCAAGAAGCCTTCCCTGCAGGCGCTCAGAGCTATATCTCTTACGTCATGTATGGGGATGCTTTTCTAACGCGTAATTCACACCAGAATTCAGAATTTTATAGAGGAGAGGGGGCTGTTTCTGGCCACCACGCTGGGCTTCCGCTGTGGTCTCTCGACACAAAATGCTTTCCTCCTGATACACGAAGAGGTCCTCAGAGGCATTCCAAAGGGTGGAGTGCATTTGCTGCCTGCTCTACACTAAAAGGAGCTTTTGACAATATCTTTCTTGGAGCTAAACTCTCAGAGCTAAATATAATTAGGTGCAAGGAAAAGATATATACATATATAAAGGATTTTCTCATTGAGGAAGGGGCGACAATTGGTATCTCAAGCTTTAGGCCTGAGCCATTCCGAATGCCAAACAAGCGAACGCCTCAAGGAGCCTTCATATTTCCTGTGTTGTTTATTATCGCCATGCGTCGACTAGCTCGGGCCTCGAACTGTGTACCACAGCTAGGTTATACCCTGTACGCGGACGACAGCACCGTGTGGGCCACACGGGGCTCTCTGGCCAGCAAAGAGCAGACCCTGCAAGAAGTGGCACTGGTCCTAGAAAATTTTGCCAGAACCAGTGGTCTCCGCTGTGCACTCGAAATATCGGAAGGGATCTGAATACACAGAAAACGCTACAAAAGTAACCAATGAAGTGAAATCAAAATAAAAAAGCAGCAAATTAAAGAAGTCACCGTCGCCCGGATCCTGGGCTGCTAGGTTCAAAGCAACAGTAGAACAAATCACACTGTCGGTTTTCTCAAATCGGCAACTAAACAAGTGGCTAGGACGACTCAGATGATCACCTTCCACAAAAAAAAGGGAATGATGGAAAGTGATACTGTCTGTTTAGTGCAGGCGCTCGTAATGAGCAAATTGACATACAGGTTGCTTTTCCACACGCTGAACAAGAACGAGGAAGAGCAAGTAGATTCTATCATCAAAGCGGCTTACAAGGCCGCATTAGGCTTACCAAAAACACTACGACACACAGGCTTCTCGAGATTGACCTGCATAACACGTACGCTGAACTGAAAGCAGCAACATTGATCTCTCAGCGCAACCACTTCAGCCAGACAAAATTGGGAATAGAGATATGGATGAGGGTGGGTATACCACCGTAACCCCGAAACTTGAACGAGGAGCTGGTAGACGTACCATACCCAGTCCGACGGCATATTTCGATCGCCCCTATCCCCAGGAACATGACCAAGTAGCGGCATCACGAAAGGTGAGAGGAACGGATAAAATGGATCAGAAAATTAGTCAGAGGCAATGATAACGTACTCTATGTTTACACTTCCAGGTAGAGCTGGAAGCGCTGCCTCGTCACAATAGTAAGCAGCGACACGAAAAGCATGGCGTCCAGCGCATCACTGTACACTACGTCGATCAACAAGGCCGAATGTTTCGCCATCGCATTGGCGATCAAAAGTCGAGAGCGCAATGACAGCCAGACGTACATCACCATACTCTCAGATTCGCAAGAGGCGTGCCGGCTACTCACGAAAGGCCACCTGCCATTGAACATTTGCAACTTTTAGCCAGTGAGTTGAGCAACACTTATGGGTGTGTCTGGTGCCCGGGACATGCAGTCCTAGAGGGTAACGAGAGGGCGGACGCTATAGCTCGAACGCTCACGAGCCGAACGAAACAGTAGCCTTTCTCGCTGCCCTGCACTACGCACGACGGCTTTCGCGAGGAGCAGGAAAACGACGCAACTCAGATAGCTCCGTGAGAGCTTCTTTCTCACCAGCGACGTACGCGGCAGAAATATGGCGCCGCCCCCCCTCAAATCTCTTAAAGGCGAAGATGCCATAGACCTCCGTAAAATTCAAACGGGAGTTTGTTCAAGTTTATTACGACTGCAGAAAATTCATCCACGTATGTGTGGGCGCGCTTATCTGTGGTGTCACGACTCGCCACCGACCCTTTACCGTATCTCATGGAGTTGTGCTAAACGGCCAAATCAACTCGATCGCTTAAAGCATATGTATAGAACGGAAAACTCTTTGGAGCAGGGGGAGGTACTCCTCGCTAGCTCGGGCCTGGAGGTGCAACTAGCACTCCTGGATCACGTCTGGCAGGCGGCGCAAGCCAGTGAAGCCTTAGACATAGGGCCCCAGCCATCTAGCTCCAAAGCCCCTTCCTTTTTCAACAAATAAAGTTATTTCTCTTTCGCGCACTAAGTGCACCTACAAGAAATTTGGAGAGTAAATGGGGTGCTGCGTGCCAGATGTAATAAAAAACGTATGAAGACTGTTTGCTTCCCCACTTGCTCTTGCCGACGGAAACGCTTTCCGTACGGATAGACAGAGAAATGGACGGACAGATGAATGCATACACGAAGGCACGGACGCACGCACAGACGGGCGGATGGACTGACTGACTCAAGGATGCACGGATGGACGGACGAATGGACAGACAGGCAGACAGACAGACAAACGGACGCATGGATGTATGGGCGTATTCTCGGACGGAGGGACGTACGGATAGACTGATGGACAGACACACACACAGACAGAGGCACGGAGGGATGGATGGACGTATGGACGGACACACGGATGTATGGACGCACAGGCGGTCGCACGGAAGTACTCGCGGATGGACGCATGAATGGACGGAAGCAAGAACAAACAGGTGGGTGGAAGCACGGACGGGAGCGCACGGCGAGACTGGAAAACGCTTCGTCCCACTCATCATCATTCACTACGTGGATATGCTGTGATTTTTAAGGGCGAAGATCCTTATAACGACACTCTTTGGTTTCTCGTAGCCATTGTAGGGTGTAACAAGTATAACGTTTTGACCTGCAAGATGGTGCCGGTGAGAGATTTCTTCTGTGCGTTGT
The DNA here is from genome assembly GCF_043290135.1 of Rhipicephalus microplus. Taxonomy (NCBI): domain Eukaryota; kingdom Metazoa; phylum Arthropoda; class Arachnida; order Ixodida; family Ixodidae; genus Rhipicephalus; species Rhipicephalus microplus. The sequence continues at coordinate 81,608,626 of NC_134700.1, read as the reverse complement.
TGAACATTAAAAAATAGTGCTCAATGTATATGCCAATGGCTACTAATAGGGATTGAGAGACAGGAGCATTCGGCTTTAGTTAACGCGCATGCTGCGATCCTCATTAGCAGCCATTGGCATGTTCATTGAGTATTATCTGGCAAGAAAGGGTTGCTACGTTATGCTCGCTTGGTGTAACCTCCTTAGTTTTAGAAAGGTTTAGCGAGCGTTGAGCCGCAGTGCCATGAATACACTGAACAAGTATATACCATGAACTCGAGGTGGTTAAGGGTGGGAAGTAGACCTGAAGCGCAAGCCGTAAAAAAGTGGGCGTGTGCCACCTCTCGTTCAGTCCTTGGAATGTCTACTGAATGGCGGTGCTTCTAGATGAAGAATATATGATGAAAAGTTGCGAGATGGTGTTACTTGGAGTGTTGAGTTGATGGACGAACGGACACACAGACAGGTGCATGAATGGACACATGAACAGACGCGGGGGCGGATGCATGGACGAACGCAGGGACGGACGCACAAACAGCACGCACGGAGGGCGGATGGACGCATAGAAAGTCACACAGACGTACGCATGGACGGACGGAAGCAAGAACGAATGAACGGACGAATGCTTCGCCCCACTCTCCATCATTCATTGACTCCGTGGATATGCTGCCAATTTTTTTCTGTTGTCCAAAACAGCGGCTAGCTTCAAGAAACAGCCCTCAGCTTTGAAAGCTTGCTATATAAAAAACGGCAGATGCCACACTCAATGGGAATCCCTGATACGCGAAGCGCGAGTGAGATATGTTGATATTTCTCACTCGCACTTCGCGCATCGGGGATTCCCACTGAGCATTTTTCACTGAGCAAGTTTTCAAAGCTGAAGGGTTTTTTCTTTCAAGTTAGCACATCTAAGCATGATAGTTATAGTACGGAAGTTATGTACGGCATCATTTACCTCCACCACATAATGCTGTGCTCGAAAGTACATTTTAAGATTAGCACAATGTTACGAGGTGGAGGTAAATGATGCCGTACATGACTTCCGTATCATGAATAGCATGTTTGGATGTGTCGTTTACTTTAGTCTACCATTTACGTCCCGTGATACCAAATTTAGTATATGTGGAGCTAGCGAAACGGCCTCGAGCACGCTATGAGCGTAGTATGTTGTCATATTCTTACAGGACACGAGTGTCATCATTATCATGTTTGCACCAGTCATATATTTCGTCATCCATTGACGCCACGTAACACTAAATTTGGTATAAGTGGAGCTAGCAAAAGAGCCACGAGTGCATCATGAAGGGCCCAATATACTCCAATGTAGCGTTGACGCACGCACTCGCCTGGCACAGCGACGCTACGTTAGCGAAACGCGAGCACTCTATAATCTGACGTCAAGCGCGACCAGCGTCCGTCGGCGCGGCCCAACGGCAACCGGCGCGGAATGCGACATGCTGCATTTCGCACCGATGCGTTACCCAGACTACACTGCGCCTCCTTCTATTCGTGACGGAGAGACGCCGGACGCGCTGAAACGCGCATGTGTCAAGTCAAAGCAACGCAGCGCGGCTCGCGCCTGCGAGTATATGGCAGGACCGGCGCCTGGCGTGGTAACACCGTCGTGACCCCAAGAAATGAACACCGGTGAGCACGCGCACCGTGCCACGTCGAAATGTATTGGCGCCTTGGCTGTTGCAAGTAGTCATGTTCTCACATGGTACGCATCTCATGATTATTATGTTTGCACCAATCACATACCTTCGTCATCCATTGGTGTCATGTAATACCAAATTTCGCATATGTGTAGCTAGCGCAACGGCCGCGAGCACATCATGAGCGGTGCATGTAGTCATGTTCTTACATGAAATCCATCTCTTGTTTATCTTGTTTGTACCAGTATCATACCTTCATCATTCGTTCAAGTACCGTATACAATACTAAATTTTGTAAAGGTGACGCTAGTGAAATGTCCCCGAGCGCATCATGAGCGTGGCATGTAGTGATGTTGTTACATGACACGCATGTCATGGTTTCAATGTTAGTGTCTATCGCTTGTGTTCGCCATGCCATCATGTCATACCTTACCAGCTTTGAAACATGCCATCTGAACGAAACCACTGCAAGAGCCGCAGGTTCCTGAAATGTAAATCATGACATTGATGGCATATCATGATTTTCATGATATGACTAGTCAAATATTTTCTTCATACAGTTTTGTTATGCCATACAAAGTTTAGTATCGATACTATTGTTGAAACTACCAGGAGAGCTAAAAGTGATTGATATGTGTGGTTTAACGTCCCAAAACCACTATATGATTATGAGAGACGCCGTAGTGGAGGGCTCCGGAAATTTAGACCACCTGAGGTTCTTTAACGTGCACCCAAATCTGAGCACACGGGCCTACAACATTTCCGCCTCCACCGGAAATGCAGCCGCCGCAGCCGGGATTCGAACCCGCGCCCTGCGGGTCAGCAGCCGAGTACCTTAGCCACTAGACCACCGCGGCGGGGCGGGAGAGCTAAAAGTCGTAGGCGGCTAGATAGACGTTCAAAGTCACCGAAGTTCGCAAAGAAATGCTTTGCAATTAAAAGCAAAGCCCTTCTCGTCGACACCAAAGCTACCTTCCACGTAAATCCACGGCCGCTGAGAAGCAACATGGCGTCCGTCAAGTATGGCGGCCGTTTCAGCCTGTTGTAAGCAACCATTCTATTTCATTTGCCCTCAAGGCCATATGGCATTAAAAAGAGGAGTGGTTACAAGTTTACAAAGAATAAGATACAGCATGAAAATAAATTAGTCACTAAACAAAAACTTTTCATTATATAGTAATAGCTGCGTGAGGACAGCTCAATACAATATAAACATAATACATGATTATACGTAACATATAGCATCGTACACTTCCTAATTATATTAAATTAGGTGATTGTTCGCGGAAAAGATTTCGGGTGTTGTTACATATTAGACAGCTGGACGACCGACGGGTGCCGAGGAAAGACGACGCAAGCAGTGCCAGGAAGACAATCCCATTTTAATAAACTCAGCGACGTGCGTTTTATGCGCTGTCGAACCAATCAGAGGGTGGCAAAAACAAAGCATGCGGAGCCGATATCGCGGCAAGAAGGCAAGCTTATCCGAAAGCTAAACGAAAGAGCGTGGCAAGCTGGGCCAATGTTACAGTATACGGTTCAAATCTACTTATATACAAGGTACGAATGATCGATAAGAACACTGGGAGTTGCATAATGCAATGTCAACCTTATGACGGTGGTTGATACGATGGGATATGTATATGGGATATGATCGAAGTTGTCACCGCTCGAAAAACTGTAGAGGCATGCACATGAAGGTTCCGGAGCGTTGGGCGAGCTCTCAAGGTCGTCGTCTCTAGCATGTCATGTGTACCACGACTTCGAAGACAGGTCTCCTCTGTGTGCCCGTTTATTAGACTCAAAATTCGGAGAGAACAAGGTCACATCGTCTGCTGCTGCAGCCACGTTTATGAATGGCGCACGCTGCTCACACTCGAAGTGAGAATTGCAGTCACTAGTGCCTGATTCTTGTATTCGCAATCTTCATAGACTGTCGTGCCACCTGGCGGAAGTCAAGAGCGTCCGCTCGAGGATGATCAGTAGGCAGACTCTTCCTTGTTTGTCTGTGCTAGCCAGTGTTAACGCTCTAGCAAGAAACGAACACAAACAACTTAGTATGTTTCGCATATAAAAGATTGTACAGAACCGTCCGTGACGGAATAACTATGATTAATTCTTGCAAAACGCGAAGTTTTGGGGAAAGCACGTGGCAACTCACGGGTTTGATTACTGCTCGCAGATTATTATTTCAGCTTTGCAAGATTTTCGCAGCCACGTTAGATAGTTATATGTTATCGTCTGACCTTTGCAGTTGAAACTCACCTTTCTTTACGTTCCTATACAATTCGTCAGTGATATTGTAGTGCCTGAATCCAATCTAATTTGCTGTGCGTGGAAAGTTACACAGGCTTGCGATTTTCTCTTCGAAACATTTGTCAACGCTGGCCGCTTGATTTTTGCGTTCGTTTATAGACGGCAGCACACTGCTAGCGGTTCATTTTTTGCCAGGCATAACAGCACGTTGTTCTCCACGCCCAGATAAACGGGGCGAGAGACGCTGTGTTGGTGTTGTGCGTGGTGAGTGACGCGTTTTATTGGTGCTATCGAAGTTTTTCGGTGAATAGAATTCCTCAAATTACTTTCAGCAGTGGTGTTCAAATAAACCGTCTTGACGTCGAAAATTTGTCACTGGACGTAGAACGCACCGAGAGTAACAACAACGATGAACAATGAGCTGCTAGATAACGTGCAGCTGCAAGTCAAGTCCTCGTCTTCCTTTAAAGAAGCAACTCACTGGTTCTCACAGTGCAAGTAATGACGACGACGTAATATATTTGGAAACCATCGGTGCGCTAAATATTCGGTCCCGTGCAACCTCGACGGTGCGCTACTTGCTTTCAAAACTTGATGTTTCAAAAGAAAGCACAAGAAAGTTCCACAAGAAAGTTTACGACAATTACTCTAGCCAAAAAGTCAAGCTCATTACCCCTCATGTCCGAAGGCTTTTGTTTCTAAATGCATTTATGCTGATAGCCAATACTTTTCGTTTCACTGTCCTCCCTGTCAATTAATTGGCAATAACTATGATGACAGGAAGGACAGCGAAACGAAGAATATTGGCTATCAGCATAACTGTACTCAGGAAGAAAAGCCTTCAGACTTGAAGGGTTAATGAGCTTGCATTTCTGGCTAGAGTAATCGTCGTAAGCTTTCTTACGGTTAGTTTCAAAACTTGATGTTTTGAAAGTAAGCACAAGAATGTTTACGACGATTACTCTAGCTAGAAACTGAGTTTTGAAAGCAGCCACAAGAAAGTTTATGACGATTACTCTAGCCAGAAGTGCAAGCTCATTACCCTTTCATATCCGAAGACTTTTCTTCCTAAATACAGTTATGCTGATAGCCAATACTTTTCGTTTCACTGTCCTCCCTGTCATCATAATTATTGCCAAATAATGGAAATGTATGTTGGTGTCAAACACCAACATACGTTGTATAAGCTCTCATATAACTTTTCGGTAAACAATAAACGACGTCTGCAAGGAAAAGTTTTACTTTCGCGTTATACTCTTTCGTATGACGGAGCGATAAATCATATATTTTTTTTCTGCGCTTGTTTTAAATGCGAAGCATTTCTTAGCGAACTTCGGCGACTTCGAGCGTATCTATCTATCTATCTATCTAGCCTCCTACGACTTTTAGCTCTCCTGGCCGTTTCGATAATGGTATTGATACCAAACTTGGTATAGTAAAACATGGCTCTATGAAGAACATATTTGATTTGTCATAACATGAAAATCATAACATGTATGTCATGAATGGCATGATTTACATTTCATGGTCTTGCTGCTCTTGCGGTGGTTTCGCTCACAGGACGTGTTCCAAAACTATTATGGTATGACATAATTGCATGGCGAACACAAGCGACTGACCCTAACATGAAAATCATGACATGCGTGTCATGTAACATGAATAAATGCCACGCTCATGATGCGCTCACCACCGTTTCGCTAGGGTCACATATACCAAAGTTGGTATTACGGTACGCGAATGAATGACGAAAGTATCCGACAGGTGAAAACATGATAATCATGAAATACGTGTCATGAAACAACATGACTACATGCTACGCTTGTGATGCGCTAGCAGCCGCTTCGCTAGCTTGGCATGTACCAAATTTGGTATTACGGGACACGAATTGACGACTTAAGTAAATAACATATCCAAACGTGATAATCACGACATGCGTGTTATGTAACAACATGACCACATGTCACACTCATGATGCGCTCACGTCCGTTTCACTAGATTCACATATGCCGAATTTGGTATTACGTGGCCCCAATGGAGGACGAAGGTATGTGACTGGTGTAAACATGATAATCATGAGATGCGTGTCATGTGAGAACATGAGTATGTGACACAGTCAATGGGACAATACATTTCGACGAGACGCGGTGCGCGTGCTCGTCGGTGTTTGTTACGTCGCGTCGCGTGGGTGTTGCATGCCAGGCGCCAGTCCTGCCATACACTCGCATGCGTGCGCCACGCTGCGTTGCTTGAACGCTTGGCGTATCAGCGCGTCCGGCATTCCTCCGCCACGAACAGAGGCAGACGCAGTGCTGTCTGGGTAATGCATGGGCTTGAAATGCAGCCCGCGCCGACGGACGCTGGTCGCACCTGGCGTCAGATTAGAGAGTGCTCGCGTTTTGCTAACGTAGCGTAGCTGTGCCCAGTGTTCGCGCGTGTCAACGTTACGTTGTAGTATATTGCGCTCTTTATGATGCGCTTGCGGCCATTTCACTACCTCCACATATACCAAATTCGCTGTTACGTGACGTCAATGAACGATGAAGTAGCTCCACATATACTACAATTGGTAATACGTGATGTGAATAGAAGACGAAGTCAAACGACACATCCAAACATGATAATCATGACAGGGAGGTCATGTACAGCCTAATTTACCTCCATGTCGTAAAGTTGTGCTAATTTTAAAGTGACACATCAAACTTTCTCACTTGTGCTTCGCATATCATCGAGTCCAACTGTACGAGGGATCTGCAAATTTTTTTCAAGAACACCACCTCGTGTCTTTTGCTGCGACGTCAGGCGCGCCTGTGTTCATGCCAGGCTCACACCATTGTAAATATGAGTCGCTTCCCATATCGTTCTGGGTGCTCCCAGAGGGGTTCTGTGTCTCTGAGGCAAAAAAGCGCACTTTGATCAGACTGCCAAGGCTGCTGCGGCCGCACGCGTCTTTCATTTATAGGGATAGATCAATGCTGGGAAGAAGGATGACCGAGAGGAGGACATCACTACTATAAGTGGCTAGCTTCGCAGCCCGCCAGACATCCTCGCACAAAAAAAGAGGCCAATCTAGGGTTCTATTGTGGGCACTGTATAATTCCACTATATTGTCAAATTTCGTAATGGCGGCATTTTAAGCCAATCAGGAGAGATCGTAGCAGCTTACTTGGCCAAGCAGCATTGATTAATGGTGGAATGTGACAACATGATGTAAATGTCCAGAATAGCACCCTTGGTCCCGAAACGTCAGGCCAGTGTCAGATTAGACTAAAAGTGTCTGGAGAGTTCATTTATTTTGTTTATATTTTTGCCCACCCACATGTCCGTAAATTATGTCCACATTTATATAATCAGATTTTTATAAAGGGTTGCGAAGAGTGCTCGTGTTTTGTCATTTAGGAACACTTTACAATCTAAACTCATTGTGCGTATTGGCCTTTACCAAAACAAACACGTCGACGTATCTTCCATAGTTCGGCATGCACAGCGCTATGCCAGGGGGTCCCGACTGAGAAATTCCTCAGTTGATGCAAACAGCGAAAAATTCTAACAGCTTGGGTGCTCGTCTCCTGACAGCCTTGCTGTGAATGAATCGCCTTTTAATCGCTGCGTTCAGCGGGTTTAGTGTCATGTGAAACGGCGTTTAGCCACCAGCTTTGATGTTTCATCTACCGTGTTTCGTCAATCTACGGAAAATGGGGCGGGCTTACTATTAATAAATGCGAGGGTTTTCTTATCTAACTTCGGTGACTTTCACCGTATCTATCTGTCTATCTATCTATCTATCTATCTATCTCTCTATCTATCTATCTATCTCTCTATCTATCTATCTATCTATCTATCTATCTATCTATCTATCTATCTATCTATCTATCTATCTATCTGTCTGTCTGTCTGTCTGTCTGTCTGTCTGTCTCTCTGTCTATCTATCTATCTATCTATCTATCTATCTATCTATCTATCTATCTATCTATCTATCTATCTATCTATCTATCTATCTAGCCGCCTACGAGTTTTAGCTCTCCTGGCCATTTTGACTATGGTACCTCTACCCAAATTGATATGACATAATAAGACTGCATCACGAGCATAACTGACTAGTCATAACATTAAATTCATGATGCTTTTTATAAATGCCATGATTTATATTTCATGGTCTCGCTGCTCTTGTAAGGGTTTCGTTCACACGACATATTGCAAAACTGGTATTGCATGACATCACTGCATGGCGAACATAGGTGACAGAATCTAATGTGGAAATCTTGACATGGCGTCATGTAACTCATGGCTGCGTGACGTGCTCAAGGTGCGCTCACGGCCGTTTTGCTAGTTTCATATATACAAATTTTAGTACTACGAGACGCTGCAAGACGGCGAAGGTAAATGACACGTTCAAACATGATAATCATGGCATGCGTGTCATGGAAAACATGAATAAATGATACGCTCATAGTGCGCTCGCGACCGTTTCGCTAGCTTTACATTTACGAAATTTGCTGTTTCGTGACTTGAATGCACGATTAATGTATATGACACGTTCAAACATAATAATCATGACATGCGTGTCATATAAAACATGATTAAAGGCTACGCTCAGAGTTCGCTCGTGCCGTTTCGCTAGCTCCACATTTACCAAATTTGGGATCACGTGTCCTAAATAGACCGTGAAGGTATGGGACACGTCGAAACATGATAACCATGACACGCGTGCCATGTAAAACACGACTATGTGCTATGCTCATAGCGTGCTCGTGGCCGTTTTGTTACTCCAGATGTACTGAATTTGTATCAAGTGACACAATTAAATGATGAAGGTAAATGACACGTCCAGACATGATAATCTTTACTTGCGTGTCATGTAGAAGATGACTACAAGCTACGCTCCTAGCGTGCTCACTGCCGTTTCGCTACCTTTTTATATACCGAATGTGACATTACGCGACGTGAATGGACGACGGATACAAATACCTGGCGCAAACATAATAATCATGAGATGGAATGGATATACGGCATCGTGGACGTACCCATTTTAACGTTGTGTTCATTTTAAAGGGACATATTATGTTTCCTGATTCGTGCTTCGCATGAATTCCCACTGTACGTGGGATCTGCCATTTTTCGTAGTTCCACTTGTGCTCCCATTTTACATTAGGACGAATAGGTTATGTACATAAGGGTAAATAAATTAACTATTTGCAACTGGTCTGCTTTTTGAAGGCCACGCAAGATGGAAGAATTTGGACTCTTATTTTGATATTTCTGCCTTTTCAAGAAGACATTTGTTTAAGACCTAATATTTTATTACAATTTACCAAGCGAATTAACTGCAGATGAATTACTACCTACCAATGCGCTAATTAGCACTAATTACCAAAACTCACACAAAACACTACATTCTTTCCTTGTCTCTCTATAAATGTAATACTGAGTGCCTTGGAATATCATAGCATGTCTATTTGATGCATTTGTAAAAAACGCATCATAGTTCACGTCAAAATGATTTCATGAATATCAAAGCTGTGGAAGTGAAGACAATTGTATTTGATGTGGCTACAAATTTGGTGACAAGCTTAACTGGCATGGCTACTTTAGTCTTAGTTTTGGCTTCTGATTGTATGAATAAATAATGGTCATTGGAGAGAGATGAATAACATCAGGGGATTCTTACGCAGTGTCTTCGATGTCGTAGGCGGGGGACCACTATTGCTTCCACTGCTGCCATCCCCTCCGCCACCACCTCCACTACCCTGTCCGGCATCTGCAGCTTCAGTTACGTCCCCTGAAATAAACACAAGCAAACAATGAGAAAAAATTTACGTTCCTGGTGAATAGCTTCGCGTCCTAAAGGGAGGGGAATTCACTAACCCGCACTCCCTAGTAGAGTTAAAATCGCTGATACGAAATCAGGTTAACGTAATATTAATTGTTTGCTTTGACAATAAAAAGAAACAGTCACAGTTTCTCCGCAAGTGCAAAGTAATCAAAGCCATCACAAATTTATTATTGTATGAAGAGCGGCTACCAGTTCACTCGTTCTGAAAACGAAAATAATGCCATGAGTGAAATGATCACGGCATCGACGCAAACGTTGTAAAGAAAAAATTACGCGCATAAAGCTGATGGCCAACTTCTGAATAATTCTATAGATACGCATCTAATCATGCACTGCAAGCAAAAATAGGTTTTTCACCCCGAAAAAACGCAGCCCAACTTTTTACTGCTACATCCTCGCACGTTTCGCGTAATGACGGGCCGAGCACCTCCCCTCTGCTTGTAAAGCGATCGACGACGGCCATCACACCTTTCAACTCACACACAAAATATAAGACATGCGAGCAGATGTTATCTATTTGCACCTCATAGAAAACATTGTGGTGGAGCTGACAGCAACGGCTTTGCAAGCGTATAGGCACTATTTTCGTCGCAATAAACTGAAACTTTAAAAATAACCAGACGTCTCACATGCACATAACTCTAGACCACGCCAATGGCTGTTTAGCACTAGAGCATGTCTCAATCGATTGTCGTTGCGCTCCCGCATTGTGTGAGCTGTGTTGTTTTATGCTTTCATTACACTACCTGGAGGGAAAGTCACTGCCTTTATGTACAAATTTTATTTTATTTCTTTCAATTTCACGCTTTGATATGATTGGTACCAATACCGTATATGCACACGGACCATGTCATTCAAAGATGAAAATCAATTACGACGCTATTATCTTACAATATTCGAAATTCCTAAAATATCTTCAATGAAAATATTTCCTAACACACATGTGCCTCATATCCGATCATTTTGTATGAACATATATGTGTTGTCTTATGAATATGCGAAATTATTGGATATGACTAATACGTGTCAAAAGAAGTTTTCTAATAGAGACTCGTCGCACTGCCCCTCCTACCAACCTGAGCCTGACAAATGTATGGCTTCAACGGGAAAATACGCAAACGAAAGGACTTACCCGATTCAGGGGAGGAAGAAAGAGCAAAATAGATCATTCCAAGAAGAAGAACCAAACACAAAACACCTGCTATACATGGCATCTTCGAATGGCTTTCATCCCCGGCATGTCCAGCTCTATGAAAAAAGGCAGAAAAAGCTTAATTACGTTAACCTTCATCTGCTGGGAGTTACAGAACTACAAGGTTACTAAAGCCATAATGACTAGCGGCCAAATTTGCGGCGCCCCTTGTGGACCTTCTTAAACGTGTGTACAATTTTTCATTCATTAGGAATAAGGTTCTTTGACGAAGGTACTTTTGAAATTAAACAAACTTTGTGGAGTGATCAATGTCACAAAAAATATCAATGAGAGAGCTATAGTCAACAGTGTTCTCCGTTCATCCGCGTAGGTTGCGCAAGGTGCCTCGAGGGATTCTCAATGTCAAACGCAATCTCGCAAGGTCCTGCAAAGTCCTGTTTCGAAAACCCTCTGACCTTGCCCGAGCGAACGACCACGTGACAAATCGCCGAGACCTGTTCCTTCCGTCCTCACAAAATTATCATGTCATCACACAATGATGCGATCATTTGCTGACATCGTGAATTGGTCACTGAAGGAAGTGTACGAGAGAGAAGGGCGTACAACTTCACGCGAAGTCTAGAATTAAAGCTACAGATGAGTGCCGCAGACCATTGGGATCAAGCGAGAACGTTTTATTGTGTGTCTCTCACCATGGTGCTCATTATTAGTCGCAGAAAGCCTGCTCCCCGATAGCATAACCTCGTGTGTTACCATAATCGCAGCAAGGTTTTACCTTCAAGCGTTAAATAGTATAACATACTGCCACTCTTTTCAACACGAAGGTGTTTTATGCCGGGGTTCACCGAGACTTCACTGACGTCGTTTCTGTCACGGAGCTGAAATTGGTCAAGTTTACATGATTGAATGACAAAGAAGAAACAGATGTTTCATTAATTCTGACCACTGGGAGTCAAACCGACAATCTTGCATGCCGCAAAAGCACCTTATACCTTTCACACCGCCTTTCGTCGGCGAGGGCTGTGTCGCTGTGGGAGAATGGTCTTCTCAAGGACTGCATCATGAAGGCTAAGCGCACCGACAGCTCATGAGTGCTTTGATTCGTACAATGCAACAAAGGCTCCGGAGCACCATTGTAGTTAACGGTAAGTGCAATGCAGTGTACGCCATGATTCCGTTCGGTGACGACGCAGTTCAGTGTAGTGCCTTTGTAGTCGCTTTCGCGCGTGATTCCTCGTAGCAAGAGTAGTGCCGCTTCCACAGGAATTGACAGTGTTTCATCAGCCACCGACTGCTCCGAGTGTGATACAATCGACTAGCAAAATTGCAGGAAAAAGCATCCGAGAAAAGTGACAGCGGACGCATGTCACAGCGTAAGTGTTTTGGCTTGCAGAGGGACATGTCAGTAGTGTGACGTGTCTCTGTGAGTAAATGAAAGTGAATACAGTGACAGTGAAACAAATTTTCAAGTGAATGAAATAGAACCTATTCTTATTAACACTGCCAACAGAGACAGTTTACAAAGTTACCCACGAGGAGGCACGTGACTGTACTAAGGACACTTGTTAGTCAGGAGACAGACTATATTAATCTATGCTTGTTAGCGCAAAGAATGAAAAATTAAGTACGTTTGTGGCTAAATAAGTCGTCCTGGAAAGCCTTTGAGTAGGACGAGGGCGTCGCGATGAAAGTACAGATAACTATGGCACTGGGCGCCGCCCAAGCTTTCGAGAACACAAAAAATACAAAAACTTTAAATGCAGATTTTTTCGCCGAGGCTGCATTAAAGAAGCTGTTGAGATTCCATAAATGACGTTCACTTCTTTATTATTAAATCTTATATAAGCTTGTGAAAAATTTACCACTCTGATAAGTTGCTTGGCTGACAATGTATCTTCTTTATAATCCACTTTTTTGTACGCCCTCCCCCACTGTAAAGCCTATTGGTGCTGTAGGTAATGAAACCGATAAATAAGCGGAAAACGAGGAGGGGAGCACGTATAGAAAAAAAAATCGCACAGCCTTTCGCTCATTGTTTTCAAACACGTTATTGCTGACGTCGGTGTACGGGAAACATGTTATAGAAGCATATTCATGTTTAGGCAAAAACAGGCGTTCATAAGATAGGCATTTACGATGTGCCAATTTAACAGGCTTGTGTCGTATAAAGAAAAGTATGCGAGGAGCAGCGGAATATGTGTTAGCAATAAGGGTGTTCCAACTTAGGTTGGAATGCCCATATTGCTACTACGTGTCCTTATTTTGACAAACACATGTTTTTATATTAGCTAACGCAGGTTCTCAAATTGGCAGACGTCAACTAAAAGCTTAAAACCAATGGATTAGTAAAAGTTATGCGGTGAAGTTTTTTTGTAATGTGAAGAAGCGCGGCTTTATCAGGGCGAAAAACTCGATGTCCCGTTCATCGTACGAATTTTGCTGAAGCTACGTTAAGCATGAGTTGATCATTAGCCTAATTCAAGGCACTCTAAAGTTGAATAATGACTTCGCTTAGGTTGACAAACTGCCCTCAGAGAACTGTAACGTCACGTGTTTTACTGTATTAAGGCCAACATTAGGGGAAAAAATCAAGCTTCACGTTTCGTTTTGGTATTTCGAGCCAAAAGCTCCCCGCGGGATGTCAGAACGTTCGAAATGTATTTCTAGTATTCTTGGCACATTGGCTCGATGAAATTTTCCTGAACCTTGTTTGCTAAATTTAAGGTGTCCACAGATGACAGTGCTTTTCATTTTTATCGATTGGATGGTACGTAGCACCCAGTAGGCACCTTCGAAGTTTCTCACTTCATGGTGTTTGGTGCCGGAATATTAGAGTGCCGTTGCCATCCGCATTTTCTGTTTGTGCGTTTTCTCGCTTACTAAGCATCGTGTCACTGCTGTCGCAGTAAGAATTGTGTCTTCGGAATTGTGAAATTGTACAGTCGTCAACAAGCTTAGCACGAACGCTCTGCAGCATGACCTGAAACTGTTTGATCGATGCTAGCGCCGCATAGCTTCTGTTTTTGCTGTCGAGATGTTACCCATGCATGCCCACATTCTATCTATGCAAGCCACATAATATATAGGCCATGCGTCGAAGTGTTCGTGTTAAGTTTGCTGACGACTGTACTTCACTAATACGCAAGAAAATCGTTTTCTCCTTAGTGACCCTTTATTATCGTATAATACGCAACCATCTGCGAATAAGACTATCTTTACTGGTTCAGCAATATTTGAAACTAAGCGATTTTTGCAAATTAAGAACAAAAGTGGCCCCTGCCTATGGCCTTGGGGCATTCCTGCAGATACCGGACGATTGCGGAATGTTTTCACGAGTATTTCAACATATTATGTGTGGTTGCTCGAATAGGTGAAAACCCTGGAACAAAGAAATCGCGAAGGTCAATAATGTATAGTTACTGAATTACCATATCAAGATGAACGTGGTCAAATACTTTGTACTAGTCTACAATGCCCATGTAAACAAAACAAGCCTTATGAAGGTCGCTCACGTGTAGTCTTTCTTGAAGAACGCATGTAGCGTTTCAGTCATTGCACGATGTTGCACAGCGACCTTGTAACCACCGGAAACATACTCACTTACTCGGGTAATGAGGCTCCATGCCGGTCAAATGGTTTGCGCACAAGATAGTTAGACTTCCCGCACGTGCTACTATCATCTACTTAAAGTCCTGGACAGATAGATTCCTATGTTGTGCTAGTTTACAAATTACATGGGGTTGTGAATGCCACGCCAACAAGGATCAGAACAAAAGGTAAAATAATGAAGATGGCAAAGACTGCCAGCCTTTCCGCAACACTTCGTAAAAGTGTAGGGAAAAATATGGCAGGCAGAGTGGGTACCCAAAGGAATCTGTTATCTAAAATTGAAGGTACAATCTCTGCCGCGAAAACCTGGCACCGACGCCAAATGGTATACGAGGTCACGTGGCCACCTGTGTGCTTCTTGGTTCGAGGGCCTCGAGCTGTGCATTCACTTCGTCTTCGCGACTACCCTTGTGCTGAGCAGACGTCGCAGTTTATATAGAGCAGAAACTGTGACTTACAGCGAATAAATGAATGAACAAATTGATTTATGCATGGTTGTAGGGAAGGGGACAATAGAACATAGGGTGGTTGGCCGGAGCTACTTGAAGTAGTCCTCGTATACTCTTTCATCCCACTCCAGGATCAAAGGTGGCTGCAAAACATTGCCACGCTACACAAACCAAGGCTAGCTGGCTACTAACCACATCTAAGACCCAACCTGGCGTCAATCGACAAAAAAAAACGGTGCAAGGAAACACAAGTGGGCGATATGACATCTATGCTTTCTGTCACATATTTGCAAACAGAGCAGCAAGACCAGCTCATAGGAAGGCGGCCTCCCAAAACGAAAATGCGTGCGATCGTGCCCGGCTGAGCAAATAACAGGACCATGCACCCCCTCCCCCCACCCCCCATGAGCTTATCGAACGGCGAAAAATGAATAGAGCATTTTCTCTTCCCAAGCTGAGCTCTTGTCGGGTGTACTCGCACACTTTTACATTATGGTATATACATGGCGTTCATGCAGGACCTCACGGTGTTCGCGTCACACTAAGTGCTCTGTAGAGAAGCCACACCAGATGGAGTTCAACTTCTAGCCGTCTAGACGAATGCACGCCGAACCATCCGAATCCTTTGCATTCTTTACCAAGTTTTCAAAGCTGGGCTAGTTGCTAATGATTCATTTTTTAGCCAAGTGCGCAGGAGACAGGACCCTAACGAAGATCGAGAAAATTTGACGAGCAAACACTCTGCATTCGTCTGTCTCTTTTTGTACCTCCTTTTTGTCTCCCCTGCTGCGTGGTGTCCTAAAAGAAATTGCTGATTTAGCTCAATATATATTTGAAATTGAATACTTGCAGCATATAGCCATGTAGGTTGCTACACATTTATTTAAATTTTTGAGCGGCACTAGGGCATAATGCAGCTTGGTGGTGGCGTCGGGAGTAGTTCGCAAATATCAATACACCGCGGTGGTGCAGTATATGCTAACCAAGACACCAGTGAGTTTCTACGTAGGTAATAATAGATATTAACTACCAACAGCCATAGGTTAGCATGTCATGTGAGAAGCAATTTGTAACACCATGCTATTACCCTTTAAAGCGGGTTTTGCGTGTTTGCACAGAGCGTGAGCTATGCATTGTTTTAGAAAGCCTTGGTATCAGTTAATACAAAAAAATAAGTGATTGATAGGTATAGGACTTACTCGGATATGCCTTGAACGAGAAAAAAAACAAGACAGTTAAAGTTTAGCCGAAATAATGCAACAGTATTGTTATTCTAATAGAATATTCATAATCAAATATTCCAATAGAATTCATGTTAGTATAATGATACAACTGTAATATTGGCCACAAGATACACAGTATCACCCAACAATATACCGGCATCTAAGAATAAATAAATCCGAATTGTTTCTTGTCTTGGTATACTTAAAAACAGGGCAAATTAGTTTGCACTGATTTGGTTCATAACGCCGTATTTACAAAAACAAAAGGCTGCCAAAAATAGTAAATGCAATTACTTGCGTATTTTGAATCCTAGCTGCGGCGGCTGCATTTCCGATGGAGGCGGAAATGGTGTGGGCCCGTGTGCTCAGATTTAGGCACACGTTGAAGAAACCCAGGTGGTAAAAATTTCCGGAGCCCTCCACTACGGCGTCTCTCAAAATCATGTAGTGGTTTGGGACGTTAAATCCCACATATTCGCATCATCGTCAATAAATCTTACGGGTTGAAAGTAGAGAAACACCCACCTCCCATGTTTTCGCGTTTAAAAAAACGCTAATATATAGATATATCTATAAGTATTTATTTATTTATTTATTTATTTATTTATTTATTTATTTATTTATTTATTTATTTATTTATTTATTTACTGGTGTGTGTGCGTGTGTATTGTACCGAAGCCTTGGAGAAAAACGGCGTCCTTTCCAGCCCCTCCAAGTGAGTTACCCTCTTCGTAAATAAAAGGGCAGCTCGTTCATATTCGGTCGCCCCGCCGCGGTGGTCTAGTGGCTAAGGTACTCGGCTGCTGACCCGCAGGTCACGGGTTCGAATCCCGGCTACGGTGGCTGCATTTCCGATGGAGGCGGAAATGTTGTAGGCCCGTGTGTTCAGATTTGGGTGCACGTTAAAGAACCCCAGGTGGTCTAAATTTCCGGAGCCCTCCACTACGGCGTCTCTCATAATCATATGGTGGTTTTGGGACGTTAAACCCCACATATCAATCAATCAATCGTTCATATTCGGTCCTCGCCTTCAATGTTGCTGCCCATCGGCAGCTGCTCGCCAATAAACGTCCTAACAATTTGTTGAAAAGTGATGTGCCACTGAAACAGCTTCAGTCTGCATTTGATACAACTGGAGCTTCAACCCAGTACCGTGTCATCTACCATGCCCAAAGACGCCGCTCAGAAAAAGCACACAGAAGTGAACGCACGCACACACACACACACACACACACACACACACACACACACACACACACACAAACGCGCGCTCACACACACACACACACACACACACACAGAGTAAGAGAGAGAGCGAGAAAAACCTCAAGAGTATGTATGCTACTGAAGAGTATAAATGCTACGAAGAGTATACACTCTTCAAAACTACCTGAAGAGTATATATGCTACGAATTTACGAGAAAGCTTTGCACTCCACAATGTTCCTGTCCTTCAGGCAGATGTCTGTCTAAGAGTGATATGTCCGTCCTCTCGACTCACCGACATTTTTTCGAACTATCCCACCTTGCACAATGTTGATGGTGATGCATAAAAGTGATAGTTTTGAAGAGTGGGCCCTAACGAGCACGTGCCAGTCAACAACTCCGACTAGTTGTCTCTCAGCGCAATGTCAAAGATCTCGAGAAAGAGTAATTGCTAGTAGGTTATTTCGTCACCGAGTTCACCACAGGGAGCTAGCATGATTGGATACTCTAGAATCGTTCCTTTTTTCTTCGATTCTATGTTTTTAAGGCTTTTTTTTCTTTTCACCTTCGTTATTTGCTTCCTTCCTTCCTTTTTTCTTTCCTTCCTTCCTACCTTTCTTCCTTCCTTCATATTTTTCTTGAAACTGCCCGCTACACTCAATACGTCTGACTGGTTATTTACAGCATATGCCAAATCTAACCGTCACGCCTCTTCTGGATTTGGGTATCTCTCCATTAATCAATAAAGCATGAAGTGAAACTTGAAAGATAATGCATGCCATACATATACCGAGTATGGTATGGCAATGAGGCGATAGAGAAGTGAGGATGCGCAAGAAGACAGAACGGTAAAGCATAGCACAGCAGTAATACTCACATTATAAATCATTTCTGTATACCAGCGTGCATCAAAATCTATACCGTGAACGCTTTTCGTGAAAGCCTTCGTAGTTCTGGCGCATGGTCTTTATTCACACCAATGACCTTATTGCCTCCGAACAAGTGATCCACAAAGCATGCAATGGCAGTGTTATATGTATGGACTCACCACTCACACTTGAAACATCTGAAACAAGATGAAGATAACTGAGTAATATGCAATCAAAGTCATACGTACTGAACCAGCCGTAAGCTTCGCTTTCATAGTGTTCAGTACTGTGCCTACTTACACAATGCTGGCTAATGTGTTCGCGAAATACGATGGTTTTAGATGAGAAGCAGCTCTTTGAATAGCTTGTGTAATGCTGTCCGTCCACGTCTCCGTGCCGACGCGCCGCACAGCACTCTCCCAACCGCACGTGTTGGAACGATGTCAAGTAGGCCAAGTCCCAGTTACAAATTACCGTCACACTCCCTCATCCGCAGATGCTGCCTGCTACTCCCAACACACCAAGGTGGTGTTGCTCTTCCACCTGCTCGCAACACAGTTTTCACTTGTTTCACCCTCTTCAACGCCCGCAACGCCCGACCACACATCTAGTGACAACACTCTTTCGGCTTTTTATGTGTGATAAAACTTTGAGGAAACCCAACCCACCATACATGTTTTCGTGTTTAAAAAAACGCTTACTCGAGTACAGCCTAGACTAAGTTTCGCTTCAAACCGTTCTTTTAGAAACCGCGTCGACATTTCTTTCTGCCAAATCAATGGCATGCACACCGCTGTTGCTTCGCCTCTCATTATGGTTCCCATCGGAGAGATGGTCCATATTTTTTGTAGTGAAAGTGTCTATGAAATTAAGCCAATTCACAATATAAGGGGTCCTATTGACGTGCTCTTCAATTTTGTTTCCAGACAATTACTGAGGCAAAGAAACAGTAACCAAAGAGGACTGGGAAACTAGTTTTACTAATTCCGCAGGAAACGAACATACTAAAGAAATTCTGCCAGTGTTCCTGCTAAAATTCCCATTAAAACGTTATTAGACCGTCTTAATACTTACCTGACTGTTGTGATACGGATAGCTCAGTTTCCCCTAGAACAAAAGAAGAAAATATTACAATTTGAATAAGCTGAGCTCAGCATATGGAAACCACACCTCCTGTCAGCTTAGATCACGGTAGATCTGAAGTTGAGATAATGTGAAATACTTCGGCATCAAAAGCTTGTCATGTTGATGTGCCTTTGTCTAGAGGTGATTGCAGCTCTTATTTAATTCTGCGACTTTTTTGTTAATTCGGGACATCACTTTCTTGTCTAATGTGCATCAATCATCAAGCTCCAACTTTGTGCTTAAAGCTTAATTTTCTTTGTGAGAGCATAATCTATATTTTTAACACAAAATTGTTTTATGTGGAAGAGCACCATAATTTTCATGACGTATTTTCCTTACGGAAGTACATCAGCAACACTACAGAGCAAAGAACGAACGTAAACAAAAACGTATCTGTTACCAGGAGTCGAACACTTCACCTCAAAGTTCAGGACGATGGCTGGCGGGCGTTTAACGCACTACATCATCATCATGAACGACCACTGCAGGTGAAGGCCCCTTCCATCATCCTCCAGACAACTGGGTCATGTACTTGCTGCTGCCACTTTATACCCGCGAACCTCCTAATCTAATCTGCCCACCTAGTTTTCCATCTCCCTCTAACCCGCTTGCCTTCTCTGAAAATGTAATCAGTTATGCTTAATTATCAGCAGTTATCCTGCCTTCATGCTACGTCTTTAAGTTATGACCATTTCTTCTTGATTTCAACAATGATATACTTAACCTCGGTTTGTTCCCTGACTTACTCTGCTCTCCTCTTGTCTCTTAAGGTGACACCTATCACTTTCCGTTCTATCACTCGCTCCATTGTCTTCAATTTAAGCTGAACCATCTTTGTAAGCCTCCAGATTTCCGCTCCTATCGTAAGTATCGGCAAGATTCCGCTGTTATTTACGTTCCTCTTGAGGCATTGTGGCAATCTAACAGTCATTATATCAAAGTACTTCCCGAATGTGCTCCACCTCATCCTTATTCCTCTAGTTACTGCTAACTCGCGCTTCGGCTCTACGATTATTACCTGTCCTGAGCCGACGTAGTCTTTCACAACTCTAAGTGCACTATTACCCATCTCGAAGCACTGTTCTACTCAAAAAATGTTGTACATTACTTGCGTTTTCTGCAGAATATTTTGAGACCTAACTTTCTGTTCTCCTCTTATATTTAGTAATCATGAGTTGCAATTCGTCGCCTGAGTTACTCAGCACTGCAATGTCATCTGTGAAGTTCAGGTTACTAAAATATTCTGCAATACCTATTGTTCCTAACGTTTCCCATTCTAGGCCTCTGAAAACCTTTTGTAAGCACGTGGTAATTAGTATTGGGGAGATTGTATTTCCTTGTCTTACAACCTTGTTCATTAATAATCTATCGCTTTCTTTATAGGGATCCATGGTGGCAGTTTATACTCTGTAGATTTCTTCCAAGCAACCCACTTCACCACTGTCAAAACCACGAAGAAAGCTAAACGAAAGCGCCCTTTCTCCCTCTCACAGTGCTCTTGTTCATAGAGCGGTGCCGCCACCTGCAGAAGGAGTAGTCACGTTATAAGTTGCTTCCGCGATCACCTGAGGCAACGCACTATTCCTATCCCCGGTACATGCATTCTACACAGACAGACAGACAGACAGACAGACAGACAGACAGACAGACAGACAGACAGACAGACAGACAGACAGACAGACAGACAGACAGACAGACAGACGGACGGACGGACGGACGGACAGGCAGACGGACGGACAGGCAGACGAACGGACAGGCAGACAGACAGAAAAACCCATTAGCAAGTGCGTTCGGACCACCAGGGGTCCCTGGACCACTACGCACCGCCACACGTCTATGCTACGCCTGCATGGACACGCCTTTCGCCACGATGATATCGACAGCCCAAGTCACCGCAGACAAATAACTGTCTGGCTACGCGGAACAGATGACGCACGCAGCGTTTCTCTCCACGTTTTACGACTCTTTTAAGGAGTGCGTACAGAGTCCCAGTGTGCTTGTTGCGGGTATATTTTTCGGTATTCACTATATTTGGTCTACTAGTATCTTTTGCGAACTTAGCCACCGTAAAGATTCACTCATAGCCACGAGCGTTCATCTTCAAGATGGAGACGCACAGCTGGGCGTCAACGTTGGTGGGTCCACATCGTCAATGGAGATAGTATAAGCTTTGATATATCAATGTGCTATAAACAACCAGCTATATGATTTTACAAGCTTTGATATATCAATGTGCTATAAACAACCAGCTATAGTTGCGTAAAGGCACGTTTCACTTTCGCGTTATACTGATTCTTATGAAGGGCAGATCGGCTATGTCTTTTCTTTTACCATAGATCTTCTCTATAGTGCTAATTGGTACCACTCTGTTGAAAGACTTATTCCGCCACACCTACGTCACGAATGGTTCATTTTCGAAAAACGTTCAATGCCTCGTTGTAGGCCAATATCACCTAGGTTACTTCAGGCCTGCTCACTGTGCCGGCCACGGGCTCTGATGCCACGCCATTTTGAACAGTGTGCTTCGCTGCACAGATGTGCCTACGCTGCTCTAGTCACTCGACAGACTTGGATCTAAGCCCGACGAAAGTTTTTGTGGTGTGCTAGTGTTCTTGTAGGTGACTGGAGAAGGCCATCTTTTTCTGTTTCCGTGAACTGCAGCGCGGATATGTGATGCATTTTGTGCAATGGATATTCGCAATCTGTACGGCTGAAAATCCGAATTGTTGAGGGATGCTGCCTGGTGAATTGTCGTGGCAAAGGTACTGATACTGCGAGTGTTCTTTTTCATAAGGACAACCAAGGAACGAAATGGGAGCGTGTCGTTCGTCAAGCTGACGTCGACATCCATTTTATTTGTGGCCTGAAGGTACGTGTGTACGTACTACATACTTTTAAGTCATTTCAATGACCCCATCGCCACCATGTTCCGTTCTTGGGGCAACATGATGGTGTCATGCTTGCTTTTGACTAGTTACTGTAGGCCCTGGCATTAAGTAATGAACACGCGTAGCAGAACATCTTTAGAACGGGTGTTTTTCCTTCAGGGTCAGTCACCATTGTTCAAATGACGATTAGCGCCACGGACTTCCGTTACCTCTGTTCGCTTGGATGCAAAAAATGGAAGGAATGCTGTTGCAATACTGAGTGCCTCTGTTTTGTGAATAGTATTTTCCTGCCAGTGTTCATAACATGTTGTTGCAGTGCAATTATGATCAGCACCTCAGTCTAATAAAATTTCCTAAAATTTAAATTCGTCTAGACATATACGGTAAAGCATTTTATTATATGATTTTCAGATGTGTAATCTATACTTCAAGCTATATTAATTTAGAACAACTATCGAAAATATACCGATCCATGAAACGGTAGATCGGCAGAAACGCCAAGGGGGCTACGTGGTTCAATATAGACCCAGCACTAACACTTTTCCCAGGCCGTAAGTTGCGTGATTGACAACGCACCACTGCGAGAGGAGCCAGAGCAAAAGAGAAAACGCTGCCTCGCGTGTCGGTCACGAGAGATTTTTGTGAAACGAAAAAAATTGTTTTTTTTTCTTGAAATTGTCATCGCCGTCTTATTGTGCTGAATACCATACTTGTGGAAGCAGCAAACAGTCTCCTCGTTAACTACGTTTCCATGAAGACAGATGATGGAAAAAGTACAAATAGAACTGCAGAATCTTTGCAAATGGGTAACGAAGAGAGTTTCTCTGGATAGTCTATTAGATAGTCTGTGTGTATACGCGAGTGTAAATAAATAAATAATGAATAAAAATTGCCATATTTATTTTTACATTTGTTGGTTCGCCAAAGTTTACTCTTATAGATTCACCACACGTTGGATAGCTTCAATCTTTGGCTTTTTCGCGGAAGAAACGGCTCACAGGTGAATCTTCCATTGCTTTAAAGCGCAATACATCACTTAGGCCAGTGCCTTTTTTTACCGAACAAGCAGAATAAGCTGTTAAGCATGTAAAACTTGCCGGAAACGCTTTATTTTTATTTTTGAACGGGAGACGATTGTGGCAATGAATTCACAGACTACCGTACGCGCGCTCGCTCGGGGGCAGTGATCAAGCCTGATAATCTCAGTAGTAATGTGTAGGCCCACCGCCCCGATTTGCGCTGGTGCAGGGGCCATTTACCATCGTGCAAAGTAGACAACGCGATGCCTACTGACTACCTGTGTCGAGGCCTACTGCTTAGAAAGGCGTGAAAGAAAGAATAAAATAGATTTTTTTTATCTCGTGTATACGAAGACCATCCCATGGAACTTTGTGGAGCTGTCAAGCGCGAGAACGTCTTCACGGAACTAACCCGTCTGCAACGGAACTGAAGTTGAGCATTTGGCGTGTCTTGCTTTGTTTAAGATAACCAATCAATTTTAAGAGAACCTTTTTATTCTGACTCCTTTGTATTGTCTTTTAGGTACAAAACATCTGTGCAGCTACGCCAACCTTTTTTTAGGCCACAGCACGCATATGATAAAGATCTATTCATCCTTGTAGTATCTAATATACCGCGAATTCTTCATGGTTGCCGCTGCCTGCAAACGCCTCAGACGCGCCAAAATCACCTTGTTTCATTCACGTGAGATTAAAATTTGATTCTTTAGATTCAAGCAGCGCGAAGAAAGGACGGTGTTACCAACGCTTTTCTAAAATAAAATTGGCAGATCCCACGTACAGTGGGAATCGATATGCGAAGCACGAATGATAAATGTTGATACGTCACTTTAAAATGAGCACAACGATACGATCTGGAGGTAAATGATGCCTTACATAACTTTTGTGTCATGATTGTCATGTTTCAATGGGCCGTTTACCTTTGTCATCTATTCATGTCCGGTGATACTAAATTTAGTATATGTGGAGCTACCGAAACGGCCGCGAGCATGCTATGAGCGTGCTATGATGTCATGTTCTTACATGACACGCGTGTCAGGATTATTATGTTTGCACCAGTCATGTATTTTGTCATCCACTGACGTCAAGTTACACCAAACTTCATATTAGTGGAGCTAGCGTAACGGCCACGAGCGCATCATATAGGGCCCAATATACTCCAATATAGCGTTGACGCATGCCCAAGCTGGGCCCAGCGACGCTACGTTAAAAAAATGCGAGCACTCTAAAGTCTGCGCCAGGCGTGACCGGCGCGACCAGCGTCCGTCGGCGCGGCCCGACAGCAACCAACGTGGAATGCGAGATGCTGCATTTTGCACCGATGCGTTACCCAGACAACACTGCGTCTCTCTCTTTTCGTGACGGAGGGACGCCGAACGTGCTGAAACGCGCATGTGTCAAAGCAACGCAGCGCAGCGTACGCCTGCGAGTTTATGGCAAGACCGCTGCCTAGCGTGGTAACGCCGACGTGGCGCGACGAAATGAACGTCGGCGAGCACGCGCACCGCTTCCCGTCGTAATGTATTGGTGCCTTGACTGTGGCATGTAGTCATGTTCTCACATGACATGCATCTCATTATTATCATGTTTGCACTAGTCACATACCTTCGTGTTTCATTAGCGTCAAGTAATACCTAATTTGGCATATGTGAAGCTAGCGAAACGACCGCGAGAGCATCATCAGTGAGGCATGTGGTCATGTTGTTACATGACACCCATGTCGTGACAATAAAGTTTGGATGTGTCATTTACCTATGCCATTCGTTCGCGTCACGTAATACTGAGTTTGGTACATGTGAAGCTAGCGAAATGGCCATGCGCGCATCATGAGCGTAGCATGTAGTCATGTTGTAACATGACACGCATCTCATGTTCATCATGTGACATGCATGCACCGGTATCATACCTTCGTCATCCATTCACGTCAAGTAATACCAAATTTGGTAAAAGTGAAGCTAGCGAAACGGCCACCAGTGGATCATGAGCGTGGCAAGTAGTCATGTTGTTACATGACACTTCACTTCGCTAGCTTCACGTGTACCAAATTCGGCATTACGTGAAGCGAACGAACGACATGGGCGAATGACACCTCCAAACATGATTATAAAGACATGCATCTCCTGTAACCTAATGGCTACATGGCGCACTGATGATGCGCTCGCGGCTGTTTCGCCGGCTTCATATATGCTAAATTGGGTATACGTCACGTGAATGTATGACGAAGGTGTGTTACTGGTGCAAACATGATAATCCTGACATGCGCGTCACGTGAGAACATGACTAGATGACTCACTCAAGGTGCCAGTACCATTTGGCGTCACCCTGCGCGCGCGCCGGCGTTCGTTTCGCCGTGTCACGCCGCTGATGGCGCGCCAGACGTCGATCTGCCTATCAAGGGAGCGTACGATAGCGTGGTTCAAGAGGAATTGTGGGGAATACTGGACACACTAGGCGTGGAACATGTAGCCACTAATCTTTTAAAGGGTGTCTATAAAGGTAACAAGGTAGTTATAAAGGGGGAAAAACAGGTATCCAAGCTGGCAGAGGTAAAACGGGGGCTTAGGCAGAGGTGCCCCCTGTCACCCTTATTATTCATGATGTACCTACAAGGATTAGAGGCAAAATTAGAGGGAAGTGGACTGGGCTTCAACCTCTCTTTAGTGAAACAAGGAAAACTTATTGATCAGGCACTACCAGCAATAATGTACGCAGATGATAGAGTGCTAATGGCCAACAACAAGGAAGATTTGCAGAGATTGATGGACATCTGCGGTAATGAGGGAGATAGGTTAGATTTTAGATTCAGTAGGGAAAAATCAGCAGTCATGATTTTCAATGACAACGAAGGTAGTGAGCTTAGCATACAGGAGGTCACGCTAGACATAACAGATAAATACAAATATCTGGGCGTATGGATAAGCAATGGGGCCGAGTATCTGAGGGAACACGAAATATACGTGACGACTAAAGGTAACAGGAATGCAGCAGTCATGGAAAATAGGGCACTGTGGAATTACAATAGGTATGATGTTGTGAGAGGAATATGGAAAGGGGTCATGGTTCCTGGGCTGACGTTCAGCAATGCGGTCTTGTGCATGAGATCAGAAGTTCAAGCAAGATTAGAAATTAAGCAACGTGGAATAGGTAGGCTTGCTTTAGGAGCTCACGGGAATACACCAAATCAGGGAGTACAAGGTGATATGGGATGGACATCATTTGAGGGCAGGGAAGCTAGCAGCAAGATAAAATTTGAGAAGCGATTGAGAGAAATGGGGGAAGAGCGTTGGGCTAGGAAGGTTTTCAGCTACTTGTACATGAAGAATGTCGATACAAAATGGAGGAAGCGAACCAGGAAGTTGACTGGTAAATACTTAGAAAACAGCAGGTGGCCAAACCAAAAAGAACTATCGGTTAAGAAAAAAGTGAAGGAAACGGAGACTGACATGTGGAGAATGGGCATGATTAAGAAGTCCGCACTAGAGATTTATCGAACTTTTAAGCAGGAAATTGCCAAGGAAAGGATCTATGATAATACTCGGGGTAGTTCTCTACTGTTTGAGGCCAGGACGGGAGTACGGCGAACCAAGACATATCGGGCCAAATACGAAGGGGTCGACACAGTATGCAGTGCGTGTGGAGAGGAAGAAGAAACTGCCGAACACTTGATAATGTTCTGTAAAAGGCTTCACCCTATAGTTCAGGATGATGGCGCAGAGTTTTTCAAAGCACTGGGATTTAGGGACAGCGAGGGCAAAATATACTTTAAGCGGGTAGACTTAACTAGAAGGAGGTTATCTGACTGGTGGCTAAAGTCAAGGCACGAGTGAAAATTAAACCCTTCACTGCGAAGTACGAATCCTCAACTTCATTATTTAAAGGAAAAAAAAAAGATAAATGTAATGGTTAGTTCACTAAGTATTACGGCTAGGTGGCGTTAGCCGCCGCCCGATCTAAAGGGTACAGCCACATCCATCCATCCATCCATCCATCCATGCCTGACTATAGTGAACTAAACTCGGAGACAGCAACTTTCTAGGGCAATGAAGAGAAGGCTACGGAACCAAAGTGGGCGTGTTCCACTGCTGAAGAATATAATCTCACGAAAGTGTCTCTCTTTTCTGCATGGAGATCGCCAAAAAATACTAAAATTTCTACGGGATCCTGTTCAAAAAACACAAACCAACGAGATATTTATATTTGTTTTGTTTCGTGATGTGTCGTATCGCGTTTTTTCACGTGTGAAAATGTCGCACGTTTTAGGTGCACCTCACAGTGCTAATGGCGTCTTCATTTTTAGGTGAGTGCTCGACACACTCCAGCTATTCCGACGATTCACGGAAAGATCTTGTGTTCGATTTCACTCACAAATAGCTGTGTAAGTGGACGTAGCGAATTCTGTGCAGTGGTATTATTCGAACACGGCCAGAATTTGAAAAAAATTGTCTAGCTGGATTACTTGGAGGAGAAATACATGGCAGTAGCTCTATCCCCTATCCTTTCCCTTCATTTGACACTTATAGTTTATCGTTAGCGTGATAGCGGAGGTTAAGAAAATGGCGTTCCCCTGCAGCAAACGTTCGCTGTGGACAGCGTCTTATAGGTTAACGTGATAGCATTTATGTAGTTTACCTGCCGTAACTGTGATGGTGGTGCCAACTATTGGAGGGCTGAGAAGTAAGAACAGTGAAAGCCCTAAAGCATATGAGTGTTTACTTTTTATAATTTTTTATTTCAATGAACTTGTCTAAGAACATCACGCTGTCAAGTCAGTAATTCACTGCAAACAAACAAATTTCTTATTGAAAAAAAAAACAGGAAAAATACTGGCAGAATATTGTAGATAACTGGGAGCTGTGAACGACACTTTATCTACCATACTAAAAATATTCATGGTCAGTAATGAAAGTAGAAAGCATTCAGAAAAAAAAACAGATACTGATGCAAGTTGAAAAGCAATAATTGATTGATTGATATGTGGGGTTTAACGTCCACAAACCGCCATATTATTATGAGAGACGCCGTAGTCGAAGGCTCCGGAAATTTCGACCCCATGGGGTTCGTTAACGTGCACCCAAATCTGAGCACACGGGCCTACAACATTTCCGCCTCCATCGGAAATGGAGTGACCACAGCCGAGATTTGATCCCGCCACCTGCGGGTCAGCAGCCGAGTACTTTAGCCGAGCACTAGACTACCGCGGCGGGGCAAGTTGAAAAATAGAAAAACACGTTAGTAATATGAATATCAGGCAATGGAAATAAAAATACTTTGTTAACAACCGCAAACAAGAAAAATAAACGAATACCTATAATGAACTGGCAAGAGCTTAAAGCTAGCACGCTGCCATGCAAAATATCCGGCCGGCAATTTGGATCTGGCTCTACAAAGATACATTTTCGCCATCAACTATGAAATTGTCAGTCCCAATATTGTCGGCAGCGTCACAGTATTTCTCAAACGCTCTGACCTGTTAAGAATCAAAGGTAAAAGCAAAAGCTTCTCGTCACGGTATTGCACTCTCCAGTTCATCCATCTCATTGCCGTCCCCAGGCAAACTGAACTCCTTTCTGTCTGTATATCTGCAGTCCGAGCAAAACCACAGCACACAGCACATCTTGGGCATCGTCGATCACGTACATAAGCCATGCCCTTGCATACACTTATCACACTCATAAGTCACACAAGTGAAAAAAAAACTAGCAAGACTGAACGCCCATTCAGCCGTACTTTTTGGTTTCTTAGCTTCCCCTACGTGGTGAAGTTCTCCTCAATGACCCCTGCGCTCTTCTAGCACTGCCTCCCGGCTGCTGTGGCAAGATAGCAAGTTCTCCCTATAGCGTTATTGAGCAGTACAAGATCATTAAAGTACTCTTGATACAGTCTTAAAACTGCCTCCTGTCGTGCCCAAGAATTTCGCTAAGTGGTAATTGAATGAGCGAAGGAAGGGACGTTATTAGATCGTGTTTCTTCGTTTGACACAATTGATATGACAACCAATAGATAATGAATGATGAATGCACAGGGGCGTTAATTGTACAGTTTTTTTTCTCACTCTGTCCCAGTAATTGCAATATTGTAGAGGATGTAGAGTGGACAAAAAGCAACTTGCCACTGGTACAAATCGAACCTGCCCTTCAGTCATCAGGCACGCCTCATAGTGGGTGGAAAGACTTGAGTATTAAGACAAAATCGTTGCGCCACTAGCAAGGGTCTAAATCTAGGTAAACACGAGTGGAATTGAATCCCAGCTGTGGTGGATGCATTTTCGATGGAGGCAATAGTGCTGTAGACCTATGTGCTTTTATTTGAGTGCGCGTTAAAGAACCCCAAGTGGTCGAAATTTCTGGAGCCCTCCACTATGGCTTCTCTCATAATCATATGGTGTTTTTTAGACGTTGAACCCCTCATATCAGATCAGGTAAACACGGACGTATATTGCGTATACTGCAGATCTCAAACTCGCCCTTTTGCTGACCAATTCTCTCTAGTCTTCGGCTCAGCGCTAAGATTGGCCACGCCGAGTTGAGTGTCATTGCATTGGCTCTATGCGTACTGCAAGTCGAGGGAGTCGAGGCCCTATCCTCAGCTGATATAGGATCGGTGAGCGAAACTTGCCAAACGCTATGACCAGACCCCAGTGGCTACTTACCCATGGCGACTTGTGAACGTAGCGCTAAGGCCTAGGTCAAGCAGCTGTGTCCGTTGGTTCGCTTCCTGGGTTGTTCTGTGCGAGTGCGTGCCAGCCAGATCACGAGGACGTAGCTGATGTTGATAATGATGATATTAGTTGGATGATTGGCACGTACAAGAGTAGTTGAAAAAAGCTACCGAATATCGTCTTTTATTATATCCCTGGCGAAGAGCCTTTGCCAAACTCGTAAACGCGAAGTAGTTATCCCAAAGCTGGTTTGCCAGGTACCAAAGCTAAATTTCTACAAACACAGCTGCTCAGGCACCTTCGTTACTGTGCACGTTCTGTGGTAAACTTTAAATAATTGATGGTTTCTTTTTTACCTTCAGGTGGTTCGACACAATGCAAAATACACTTAAAACTACCTTGACGTCGTATTGGTATAAATTTACCTGTGCCTGTCATTTTGTCTTTGCAGCTTCCATTTCTGGGTTCTCTAGTGCAACAGTATGCGCGGCCGTCTGGGACTATATTAGTAAAACTAATAGGTTGACAAATGAATCTCAATTATTTTCCTAAAGTGTTCACAAGATTATATACGTAGAAAAGTCAGAGTATTCCTCTACTTAGGAATGACTTTTTTCTTAATTTAAACAATTATATACATTAAATCAAGCATCACATTTATTTAGGTCATCCGTAAACTTTCTATTATATAATCTCTATTATTCGATAACTGCACAATATTTTATAAAACCACTCAATTCTTGGCCAATCTTCCAAAGTGGGTATGCGCCACGGAGAGTAGGTGAACAAGAATAAGAACGGTGAACCACGTTGATAACAGTAAAAAGTACTCCACGCTTTTTTGGCCAATCTCCCTGAGTGCGTATGAGCCATAGGATTAAGGAAACAAACTAAAGAGCAATAACAGGCCTGTGATGAATGAATTGTGGAACTTTATATACAGGCCTGACAGGCGCGATAAGCACGTAGTTAGTTTCTGCCACGTTGGCACAGGTGGGCTGGGCCGTACAGCTGCACCACATTTTTCTAGGCTATCAGTAAACCTTCTGTTATACCTCCATTTTTCCACATCTGAACAGCAGTTTTTGAAACCACTCGATTCTTGGCCAATCTCCCATAGGGGGTATGCGCCACTATTAATAGGTGAACACCACCACCAACAACAACAACCACAGCTGCATCGTGGGTACTCTAGACATTCCAAAGCTGATCCCCCTTGTTGGGGCTTCTGATGGCGGACCACCACTGGACCGGGTTGGCTTGATCTCTGCCCCGTAAGGAAGAATTAAATGGTATCTCCGAAATTCTCCTTTGTTCAGGTCATTTTTCACACAGCTGTCTGCTCTGCTCGAAGTTTTATCACTTCGTTGATATAATAGCAAACATGTTATTTATTTTTCTCTCTCTTCGAAATTTGACAATTTTGAATTAATTTCGACAATTTAAAATTTGAAAATACAGTCGTGTTAAGCACGACTGTATTTCTCATCGGCAGATTTTTTTCTGTCAAATCTTCCAGAGTGAGTATGAGCCGTACTCTTTATATTTAAAACAAACAAACAAAAAACATACTCTGGTTCATATTTATTCTCTCATATTTACATAGTAATACCAGCCAAGACCTAAGGAATGAGTCTCGTATCAATAAAAGACACAAAATTACGGGGCAGGCCTCGACACAATAGAGAAAATTGCTTGCGTGTAAATTGATCATGATTAAGATGAAAGACACGGTCTTTATTAATAATGATTATAACAACCACAACAAAAACGACAACGACACTATGAATATTAGCATTATCATATTAAAATTTATTAATGTTATATTTGTTATTAATATTATTATTATTATTATTATTATTATTATTATTATTATTATTATATTATTATTATTATTATGTTATTATTATAATTATTATTATTATCATTATTATTATTATTATTATTATTATTATTATTATTATTATTATTATTATTATTATTATTATTATTATTATTATTATTATTATTATTATTATTATTATTATTATTATTATTATTATTATTATTATTATTATTATTATTATTATTGCACCCCTACTTTTTCATGCCCGTGATTGCGCCTGCTGTAAGTGTACTCCCATTGAATATGTTGATTCTATAAAATATCTTGGTGTATTTTTCGGTAGCAACCTGTCCAGGAATGATCATTTAGCTTACATTTGTGACAGACTACGAAAAATCTCGTGGTTACTTTTCAATATTAGATCAATTGCACCCACCAATATTAAAGTGACAATCATGCTTGCTCTTGCGTATAGTATTCTACGAGATGGCATCACTTTCTTTGCTTTATGTTCTTCGCGATAGCAGCGTTGGGTTGACATAATTTTAAAAAGTATGTTGAAATCCATTGTGTATAATTGTTCTTCAACAGACAATGTATATTATTTTCTCTACTTCGCCTGCCGTCTTTCAAAGCGTCCTTTAACCAAACTGTTGTATTACGGCATTTCTGGGGCTCTCAGTTCAAAGAGGAATGTATTAGCCCTCGTATATTTAGAAAAACTGCCCGCTTTTTGTACCATTCGCCAAAACATGGTATGGCATAGCTACTCGAAAGGTCTGTGTCCCCGCTGTTTTTAATGATATCCCCCACAGTGTTTTTTTGGCAACAACTAAACGCAGTCTACGAAAGAGCCTAAGGTCTCTTTATTGATGCATCAGTTATCGCATTGATATTCTTTTCTAGTTTCTTGCATACAGGGTATATTCTGTTTAAAATTTTTCAATGCTTGTCTTCACATTTCTGCTGTTTAGGTAGTATTGCTTCCGCTAATATGATTCTTGATTGTTATTGTGTTTATATGTAGCGTAAATGAGTTACATGTATTCTTTCTCTGATTGTTTACATGAAAAGCTTTTCAAATTATATGTCATCTCTCGTCTGCCGATGTGCCAGGCCAAGTCCTCCAAGCCACTGTCTGGCTTTGACGGGCCTGTTATTTGTTTTGTACAACTCAAGATGGCAATAAAGATTATTCTTAATATTATTATTATTATTATTATTATTGCTGCTGTTGTTGTTGCTGCTGCTGCGGTTGTATTTTAATATACGCGCAAACAGAAACACAACCATGATTTTCCTGGGCTCAGGAATTGGCTACAACACCTTTTGCGGACCAGTTCATTCCACAGGCACTGCTAAGGTTCAGTCAGGAAGAAAGCAAACAAGATTGAGAATGATGGCAATATAGAAATTATAATGGGGAAGCACGCTAAAAGTGCCTACACTTCTCTCATTTGGGTGATTATTCCGTAAGAGAAAGAAAGCTCGGAAATTCTGCCAGTTACCCGCCATGCAGAAATGTTAGGCAGTTAGTCTGTAATGCTGAATATTGTAATCATGAGTTTTGGAACGCGAAATTGAATATCGAGTTCAATTTATTTTATTTATTCAAAAAAAAGCATAATGAACATACCGACCATTAGCCTTACCATCCTCTTGGTCCTTTTATTTCAAGAAAAGCATGATGGCTACTAACATTTTATTTTATTTTCATTTGCTCTCTTTTGAGCGCCAAATACTGCGTTCTTTGGCCAGTTGGTTAACAGTCTATTAAAAATTGGAGGCACAATGAATCGACGCCCAAAAAAGATGGATGACACGGGAAGAACTATTGCCGCTAATACTTTCGTTGGAGTTGTTTATTGCATTTACTGGTCATGAAGCTTCCACAAAATATTCATACAGGGACATGAATTCGAGCCACTAGGGACGCCCTCGCCCTAGTGTGGTCATCACAGCGGCAACATCGTTGCAGTTATACGGCGTGCGTCATACTGCAAGACGTGACTTTGTCCGTGAGCGTTCGTTACACCTTAAGTAGTACTTCAAATATTCGGGGAAGGTCTAATGCAGTGGGTATTGTGCTCCTCAAAAGAATGAAGAAAAATAGAATAGCAAATACCAGCAGACTACCCAAAAAATTTCATTATTGCCCTAGTGGTTTTCAAGTAAGTGTGTTTCCATTAGTTTCCCAATGAGTGTCTTAAAAGGCTCAGAAAGGCCACTCTTCTAGCTTTCGCTGCGACTGTTCTCTGCCTTCCGCATAAGCAGTTTGCAAATGTATCGAAGTATCTTAAGGTACAATTGGGAAGTATAGTACGGAAAAGCTCTAATGCAGTGCGATTCGGGTTTAATGAGACCTTAGAGCTAGAAATCGGCTCTAATGTCATATTACTGGTATTGGTTGGTAGAGTTTAACGTCCCAAAACCACCATATGATTATGAGAGACGCCGTAGTGGAGGGCTCCTGGAATTTACACCACCTGGGGTTCTTTAACGTGCGTCGAAATCTGAGCACACGGGCCTACAGCATTCCGCCTTTATCGGAAATGCAGCAGCCGCAGCCGGGATTCGATCCCGCGACCTGCGGGTCTGCAGCCGAGTACTTTAGCCACTCGACCACCGCGACGGGGCTTAATGTCATATTAGTTTCTGTTTCGTTCTGTTTTAGGGTCGAAGCACCTCTTAGTGTAAGCTTCTCCTGCGTCAGGCGTAACGGGCCAGACGGACAAATAGACAAACGGATCGACAGATGGACAAATGGACAGACAGACAGACAGACAGACAAACAGACGAATGGACGCACAAACGCTTCGTTCCACTGATCATCAATCACTCTGTTGCGTATGCTGTGATTTTTTTCACCGGAGACAGGGCGCTGTTTATATTGCCACGTTCCATTTCCCAAGTTTTTGTTATCGTCCCAAAACACCACACGATTCTCAGCGCAAACTGCGCCTGCAGTTTTCGAGAAGGTTCCGGACTGTAGTACATCATTTCGATAAGATCACGCCCACTGAGCGAACGGTACAGATTGTTCTGGAACCTACGCCACCGCCAGCGATAACGCTAGAACATTCGACGGCAAGAGTATAAATGCCGACGCGCTTCGCCGCTTGTCAGTTGTTGATCGAAGGCTGACGCTCCGTTCGCCGCTATCAGTCCGAGACTGCTATCTGTGCGAGACTGCTGCTGTAATTGGACTTTCCGTTTACTGGGCACGGGTTCGCCCAAATAAACAGTTACATTCCAACACGAAGTCTCCTGTCTTCGGCCACGTCACGACCCCGTGACATCTGGTGGAGGTGCGGGAAGTTCGGCAATCGCTTCAAATTCCCCACGCACTGCTGCCCAAGCCGGAAGCTATGAGCTACGCCGCTGCACTGCGTCACAACGCTCCTCCCCGCCCACGCCAAAACGCCGCCCTATCACGATTCCGTCGACAGACGCCACCGCCACCACCACCCCCACCGACGTCATACCGTTCGCCAGCGGCCCAGCGCAGTGCACCGACGAAGACTGACGTCTGGCGCATCCCTGACCATCGCCCGCTCTGCTGCCACTGCGGCGAGGCCGGACGCACATACCGCCGTTGCCAGTACCGACAGATGGGACTGCGTGGCTTCGCCGTCAATGCACCGCGTCCACAGCCAGGAGAACGACCACGTGACATCGCCGACTACCTGACAGGAACTCGGTGGACACCACGAAGCCCTTCGCGTTCGCCGTCGCCCAGCTGCCACACGTCACCGCACCACCGGCAGTACTCTGGCCCAACGCGGGGCTGGTCTCCGAGCCCGTATCCGGGAAACTAAGGGCAGAAACCGGTGGAGGTGCGGTTGCTGTGCGACGAACTACCTAAAATCCTCCTCCGACGACGACGCCGCGACGGAGCTTTCCGAACACAACGCCAACCAGGCAAAGCCCTAACGGCCGAAGCTCACTTACCGAAGGTGGCCTGACGACGCAACATGGAGGCAGCGGAACAAGCCGACGCAGACGTTACCTGACGCCACGTCCTAACTGTAAAGCGAGAGGGCGAACTAGTGACCTCGACGTTCTTATCGACGGCCACAGTGCGACCGCTCTCGTCGATACTGGAGCCGACTTTTCTGTCATCAGTGGGTCGTTCGCCGCGAAGTTAAAGAAAGTTAGGACAGCTTGGAAAGGCCCTGAAATCCGCACAGCCGGAGGTCATCTCGTAACACCTGCAGGAATCTGCACAGCGAGAGTCAACATTACTGGCCGTAATTATCCTACAGACTTCGTAGTCCTACAGCGTTGCTCGAGAGATGTCATCCTTGGCATGGACTTCTTATGCCTCCATGGTGCGGTCATCAACCTAAAAACAAAGTCGATAATGTTATCCACAGAAGAAGCACTACCGCCACGCACGCGGTCTGGACACCATGCCTTGAATGTGCTGGAAAAACAAGTCACCATTCCGCCTCGCTCAAGCGTCATTATCTCAGTCGGTGCTCCTAAATCACCTGACATGAAAGGCGTCATTGAAGGCAGTCCGCATCTGTTGGTCACCCGAAATATTTGCGTCGCAAGAGGAATTGCAGAGCTGCGGGGAGGCAAAGCAACGGTTGTGCTCACGAATTTCAGCAATGAGTAAAAACATGTGAACAAAGGAACAACGGTCGCATACATCGAAGAAATTGTCGAAGCCACCAGTGCTTTCGCCTTTGCCGATTCTACGGAACTTGCTCAGAGGAACCAAGCCCCTCCCATAGCTTTCAACCTCAATCCCAGACTTCCGAACGAAAAGGAAGAACAGCTCAAGGCCCTGCTGCTGCAATACCAAGATTGCTTTTCGTCGTCATCGAAAATTCGGCAGACCCCAATTAAGAAACATCGCATCATAACCGAAGAAAATGCCAGACCACTCCGTCAGAGTTCGTACAGGGTTTCGACGCGAGAACGTGAGGCCATGAAGAGACAAGTTGATGAAATGTTGCGGGATGACATTGTCCAGCCGTCCAAGAGTCCATGGGCATCCCCCGTGGTGTTAGTGAAGAAAAAAAAAATGGGGCCCTACGTTTCTGCGTCGATTATCGCCGCCTGAACAAAATCACAAGAATGGAACGTGGCAATATGCGACTATCCTGCGTACGTGTCTGTGGCCATACCGATCAAGGAATTTCGAATACTACAAAACATGATGGCAACAAATTCATGTTGCATCTGTTGTTTGATGTACCACCGCTATAAAAGCATGTTTCGCTACGTTTTCATAAAGCAACTAGTCACATGCTGTAGATTATTCAGGCATACGCTGGCGGTCCTTATTGCGCCGCAGAAGTAAAATGGTAAAAACTCTGAATCACGCACATCAAATAGTCCACGATATACGCTTGGTGATCGGCTTTACACCTATTTTTGACCTCAGAGAATCCACGCGCACTCAGAAGAAAGTCCAGCGTCAAATGCACAAAGTTCATGAACAACCATGGTAGAGTTTTTGGGACTCGCTAGACCCTCGAAAGCTTTTATCTCTCGTATGGAGGACTCCTCCAGGCATTCGCTCACATCCGCAACAGATCTTTCTTTTCGCTGCTCTGGCGCTACATCAACGTCGCTAACAGCTTGAAGTTTCAGGGGAATTTTGTGCACAAATCGCTGGCGACATCTCTATACCGATCGACATATTGCCACAAGATGTTCCAGCTGCATGAGCACGCTTCAAGCTGCAGTCAAGTACATTCTTGGACTGCAACCTAATCAATGTGTCATCTTTTCCGACTCGACGTCAGCCTTACAGACAATAAGGTTTGCTATGCAGCACAGGTTGCACGAACAATAAGTATATCAAATAAGGCACGGCTACCACGAAGCCCTCGAGGAAGGTTGCGATATTGTATTTCAATGGTTGCAGAGTCATTGCAGAGTTTTCGGCAATGACCGCGTGGATGAAGCTGTTCGATCGGCTCATGACCAAGACATGCGTAGGCCCTTACAACTCTTGAGAGCGGACGCTGCAAGGCGACGATAGTCACTTGCTCGCCATATAACTATCCTACAATGGAATACGCTGGTTTTCTTCAACGCGCACCTGTATTCAATCGTCCCAAACCTGCAAGTTCGTTTGCCATCCGGGCTCCCACGACGCGATGAAACTTTCCTTTGTCATGAGGTTGGTCGTGGCATTTACGAACGCGTATTCTTGTCTCTTTGAAATGGTGCGCAGTTCGGCGTGCGACATTTGCACCTGCGAGGAGACAAGCACTTTCTATGTGACTGCCCAGCATGACATTCAGAATGACGTTATATAGAAGCCAAGCTCCGTCAGCCGAATTCGCGACTGCTTACAGAACAGAAGATTGTGGGACCTCCGCCGACGATTTCGCATACGCGCAAAGCCGCGAGAGCTTTCTTGTACTTCTTAAGGACCGCCGGACTTCACCAGCACTTGTGAATGAGCCGCGCGAGGCCATGCTGTGTATTGTATAGTTGATTATTTATCAATCTCTTTCTTCCCCCTCTTCTTTTCTATCTCTTTCCTTTCTATTATTCTCCCTTCGCCCCATCTCAAGTGTAGGATAGCTGAGCTAGCAAAGCTTGGTAAACCTCCCTTCCTTAATTTTCTCTCTCTCTCTCTCTCTCTGTAGACTTAGTACGAAGATATCTTCATGTAGCCTGTTACTTATCTAAACAACTTTCAGCTTGAATGAGTAATTGCTTTAATTGAAGTGATTGTCAAAAATTAAGGTACGCTTCCTGCAGCTTTTCTCTGGTTTTCGTGTTCTATTTCGCGTTCGTTTATTACTACGATACCTTGCTATGTTTGAAGTTAAGCTCCTTATGCAGTTTTGGGCAGTTTTCACAATAATTTTCTACTATTCTTAAGGCGCAATTTTCAATGCCACATTGAAACATTAACTGCCTTACATGGTGCATGGCAACATAACTTTGAAAACTACTTCATGGCACCTACCTCTTGCTATTAAGGTTAAAAGCATAGTACATTTGATCACTCGTCCTCGTCCTCGTCCACAGGTGTCCTCGTCCACTGGTGTCAACGAAATAAATTCAAACATACTCAAAACACAATTTCTGTTTCCAGCGTCACCTTACTTCACATCGATAAACTGTTATTATTACGAAGCAAACACTTCAGTGATTGGAAAATAGGAAAGGTAGCACTTGTTTTGAAAAG
Source organism: Rhipicephalus microplus (assembly GCF_043290135.1). Lineage (NCBI taxonomy): Eukaryota > Metazoa > Arthropoda > Arachnida > Ixodida > Ixodidae > Rhipicephalus > Rhipicephalus microplus. The sequence continues at coordinate 81,569,718 of NC_134700.1, read as the reverse complement.
GTGTAATAAAAGTTCGCGCGAAAATTATTGCCCCATCTCACTAACATGCATTGGCTGCATGATGCTCGAACACATTATCGCATCATATATATACTACATCCTATATAGAATCGAATAAGTTCTTCATCCCAAACCAGTATGGTTGCCACAAAGGCTTTTCCTTTGAGTCACAGTTATTTGAGTTCACCACTTCCCTTTATTACAATTACATCACATTCCAAATTTTTTGCATCTTGTTAGACAGAGAGAGAGAGAGAGAGAGAGGAGAACACAAGGAGAAAGGCAGGGAGGTTAACCAGGCTGAGCCCCGGTAGGATACCCTGCACTGAGTAAGAGAAGAGGGGGAAGAAAAGTTGTAGAGGAGGAGAGAAAAGGTCACTGACTGGGCCGACGCGTAACAGTTTCCCCATCACAAACGATAACACAGGCCGGTGTGTTTGAGAAAATGCAACAGTGCTTTCGTTGCTTTCGGAAAATGGATGGGCAGTGCCATGATCTTAATACTTTCTCGACAGTGTATCACTTCTGTCCAGTTGATTTAAAACACTGCGCAGATGAAGCATCTTGTTTGTGTTTGCCGGGCAGTAATATAATATGTGTTCAATAGTCTTATTGACGATGCAGTCGTTGCACTCGGCGCTGTCGGCCATCCCTATCTCAAATGAGTAGGCATTGGGGAAGGCTACGCCCAGACGCAGATTGCACAACACTGTGCCTTCCTCCCTAGAAAGACCAGAGCGTAGCCGCAGTCGTAGAGATGGGTCGAGCGAATACAGTCAATAATGTGCAAACTGTGATGACTGCTACTTCTGGAGTGTCATGTCTTGCGCCAGCTTACTTAGGTATCTAGCCCAGTAAATCCGAGATAAATGTACGTACACAGTGTTTGTTTGTACGTGTGTATTTCTGGCTGCTTCACAGCGAGGCCGTTACCAGAGATACCGCAATGACTTGGTATCAAATGAACACAACGTTGTGTCCTTGTTCGGTTGCATCGTGAAGCATTTCTCTGATCTTCCGTACATTTTCCTCGTACAACCCGCGACAAAATCCCGACGTAACAAATTGTAGAGCTGCCTTTGAGTAAAAAAATACCGCCCATTGATTTGCCGGTTATTGCTTTATATAATCGGTAGCACCTCGCAGGGCAACAATTTCCGAACCAGTCGATGTGCTCACGTGACAAAGTTTTAAGTGATGTTGATGTGTCGCAATGGAATGACGGCGGTGCTGGTGGAGCTAGTCTGGGTGGTAGATCTATACGTCTATACGTGGATTCTGTCAGCGTAGAAAGTGTGTAAACAGTCCAGAGTCGCTTGCTTTAAGGCCACGACAGATAGGGCTTTTCTATTTCTTATTCCTGGGACGAAAAGGCGCACGTCAGGTTGTCGCAGGCTTGCCAAGGCGGATGGTGAACACGCCAAAGGTATAAAACGGGATAGTAGCAAAGCGCGGTGGAAGCTGACGACCTTAGAGAACGACGCCTGCGGTCATTGTTCTGGTCGAAATGTCAATTGGCTCGATACAAACTGTTAAATGTGGTGAATATGTGCTCTCAGCTCGTCGGTTGTGACGTAGGTCGTAACTGGATGATCCCGAGCCAATATAACTATTCCAGTGGTTCAGGTAGTTCGTGGTAGGCCGAGACAAACACGTAATGCCTGTGCTTGCACGCTCTGGAGTGCACAACTTCCTAGACTTTCTGTGGCGTTTCCGTAATTTGCTTGCCTTCCAGTTCATCTGATTCTGATACCGCCACCTACCAGAGGGATCTTGTAGAGTATATGACCACGAATGTGTGTGCGTGTACGTTATCATAGTGCTAAATAAAGCCTTACTTGAGACCCTCCACTGTATGTGTGTTTGCCATCCGAGTTGAATTTCGCACTATACAAATAAAGTAAAGCCCAAACATTACCGCCCAATTTCGGCTTGGTATTTTAGGTTGTTTTATTCACACAAACTATACAAATGTGGGACGAATTAGCTCTTGTTGTCAAGTATGTATTTACAGGGGCATAGCCAAACATTTTTTTCGAAGGGGCGGGGTTCACACCGACGCCACATCGAGGGGAAGGGGCACAGGCATTAGCTTCCCTCAATTACGGGACTATCAATGGCAGTTTCAACAGATTGTGTACATGCAATATAAAGTCATGGGACTCCCACCACCCTCCCCCTGTGTTCGCTTGTGGAAAGAGTACACTGTAAGCAAAAACTTACCGAGTTTGGGGTTTTTGCGGCTCAGGACCTCTGAAAACTCTCTTGCGTTTAAAATTACTACCTCGTGTAGGAGTAAAAGATGGTACATGACATAGTTTTACCACCACCTCTCAGGCAAGTAGTAAAGGGATGTCAAAATCCAGTTTTACCACGTAGGGAGTTTTCTATCACGTGCATTTTAACCTGCGTTTCAGAGTTTATTACCACGTGACTGCAAGAGGTGCCGCTGCTTCGGTGGCTTTTGCCCCATACCCCCCATTGTGACGCTCTCCTGAAGGTACCCAAGGACCACAGTTTTTTTTTTTTTTGCATCGCCGTGCCTCGGGATTGACCTCGAGTCAACGCAGTTTCACTGGAACTGGGGGCAGCATAAGCACAACAAGCGAGAACAGCATTCTGTGAACGAAAAAGAAAAAAAGACGGGTGGGCGGATCTCAAAAGAAGAAAAAAAAGAAAGAAAAGCTGCTCAGGAAATTTGTCCTGCATATTTTCGCAAATTTTTGGCTTTTGCTCGGCGTTGGCCTTGGAGACAGACGGTGCAAGAAGCTCGGTATCTGTGTGTCTGGTTGGGCTGATGGATCTCACGTGTTTCCTATATCGTCAAATGACCGTGCGCTTCCGAGCGCCTCCGAACCTGGACGTCGCGCATATCTCGCTTCCGAGCCGAATTGCGAATATCTGCCAGTGGTAACAAAATCAATCTGGTGTCATCGTCCGTGCTTGCCTACTGGAAAAGCAATAACCAAAATGCTTCACTCTGTCGTCGGCACCGAGCCGCGGCCGCCAGTGACCAGTGGGAGTGTGTCGCCGGGGCAGGTGAAAGAAGCATCGCATATATTTTGTTCCAGAGTAGGCGATGTGTGCATGAGTAAAGTGCTGCCCGAATTGCCCACCTCATGCACCAACTGCTCTCAAACATGTAGCGCAAAGACTATACGAGGCAGACAGAACCAACAAGCGGCTGCCGGTGAGCACGAAGAAAACATGGATGGTGGTCTTTACGATGACCATAGTTATAGCGCGAGAACAAAACGACGACACAGAGACAAGAAGGACACGAAAGTATGCATACACCGCCCCGTCCCCGTAAGATAGTGGTCACGTGTTCATTTGTGTCCGAAATGACGATGAAATTCGCACAGGATATGTCTTCTGTGATCGCCAGCTGTGTTTCATCGGATAGCCGTGCTCCTCAAAAAGGCCTAGTGCACCGTCGGTAAGAAGCTTGTGTGCAGGCGTGCACCGCTCCTCTACGCCCGTTGTGATGAATACGCGCTGCTACTGTGTTTGTGCACCGTCGCTCAATGAAAATCATTGAGCTACCATGGTTTGTGCGTACTTAGGTATACTTTACGTACTTGTGCATCAGCAGTGCTAACATGCGTGGGGCAATGAGCCCGGTGTGCCAAGTAATTATTGGATACTCAAAAAGGTGAGATTGGGTAGATTTACAATAAAAGGTCGGTGTGACATTTAGTGCCCTGCAGCCCACCTTAAGTTTACGCTTGCACCTTCAACTGTTCTTGTTTATCGATGCAAAAAAAGAGCTCTCCTACTGGTCCTACAGAGCCGGTCAAAAAGTCGTGCCTATATATACTGGATTGTCAAAGTGTAGTTGAGCAACGTGTGCAGTCTGTTCGAGTGGTGTTTTATTCTGCATTTGTTGTGTGTGGGTGTCTGTCTATATGTGAATCTATGTGTCACCAATTCTGCCGTGTATCAATTCAATCAATTCTGCTGTTTAATGAATTTGTCGACTCTGGGCGAATGCACCCATCAATTTTTATTTTTTACCACCAGAAATAACTCTCTCAAATTCCCTCAAAAACCTTGTGAAGGCAGTAAAAGTTTACTCTCTCTATACTTGCTCAAAACTTCACTTGGGTAAATAATTACTACTCTCCCTACGTTCAAAAACTCAGTTAGCGCGAGAGTAAATTTTTACCTCGAAAGTAGGTGGTAAAAAAACCCAGGAAAGGTAGTGCGCCAGAGGACAAATGGTTTACCCAGTTTTTGAGGTTATTTCAGGTCATTTTTGTTTAGTGTGCAAGCGAAAACAATCACCGCAAAATACAGCGAAGCACGGGTACAGTGGCTGTTTGGAGAACCAGCCTGTCATCGCACATTGTGTTACGCCTGGGAGTCCACACTGAACGTCAATGCCTCTGCAAAGGTGATCTGTGTCAAGGCACAAAATCGTGCTCGCATGACACGATCGACTCAACGACGTCATCAAGCGGCGGCGCCGGTCTGTCACGCAACGCACAGCGAGCTCCATCAGCCAACGAGCCCGTTGAAACAATCGGCGCCTTCCAGTCTGGCTGGTTTTACGCAATGCGTGGGAACGTCACTCGTTCTTGGCTGCAACAACGTGCAGCGGCTCCGGATCTGATGAGCAAGACGCGGCCCAGCGGAGGGCCCTATTGGAGGATTCTGACATCGCGGCCAGCGGCGCTTCTGGTTGGACGTTTGATGACTCAAAGGATCCACCCGGTGCCTATAAAAAAAGCACTGTGGAGCGTCTCCGGGAATAGACCTATGTGCCAGAGAAGCCTCTCGTTGCGTCGAGCCCCTTTGGCAGTCGGCGCACCCGATGTCCTTGGCATCGGCGAGTTTTGTGGCGCCATTCGTGACCTCGTCGGCGGTGCGCTTTGTAGTTGACTTACACGGCAAAGAGAAGTGAACGGACGCGTGCGAGAGAAGACATCTCGGCTCTTCGAGTCCGGAAGCTGTTTGCCAGTGCTGAATTTATAACGCCCCTATTTCTATGCTGTACATAAACCTTGCCTTAACTCATCGTCGTCTCGTCCGCTCGTCTATCAGCTCTACGCAGAAGCAGTCGCGAGCACAGTAACACACGCTACCGAACGGCTGGAGACCTTGGCGGCGGAGTTTGGAGCAGTGGCACCTTCGAAACCATGTTGGCGTCTCGCCTTCGTAATAATTGCGACGACCTGCCTGATCTGAGAAGACATCATGAATCGTTAATCTCTGCTAAGCGTAGATGGCGTAATCCTCGGCGGGGCGAAGTGCGTTTCACAAGTCAAGACCGCCTCCGCTTACAACAAGAAATCAGAGGTATTTGAAGCCTGTTTTTGTACAGTCATAATGACATTTCGGTTTTGCTTACCTTTCCGAGTGAATTTCTTACTGTCGATGTTTGTGACTATATGCCTATGGGAATGATTTTTTTTTACGTTAAGCACTATCACGGCCGCTGGATGAAAGATCGCTTTCATTCAGCGGCTGTGGCACTATATGTCAAGCAGCCCACTCACAGTGATGTCTTTTAGTTAACATTTTGGAGGTGAAGCTCCTTAAGGCGTGATTGTGCATCTCCTGTATGTAGTAGCCACATCTCTTTTTTAGTCCTTGGAATGTCTACTGAATAGCGGTACTTGCATATATTTAACATATAATAAAGAATCCGAGACGGTGGTACTTCGAGTGTTCACTAGATTGACGGACGGATGGATAGACGTGCAGACAAGCGGACGTACAGACAGACCGACAGACGGACGGACGAATGGACAGACAGACAGCCGGACAGGCGAAAGGATTGACATACATACATACATACATACATACATACATACATACATACATACATACATACATACATACATACATACATACATACATACATACATACATACATACATACATACATACATACATACATACATACATACATACATACATACATTCATGCATACATACATACATACATACATACATACAGCTGGATGGACGGACACATACATACAGGTGGATGTACGGACGCATAGACGGCTTGATGAATGAATGAATGAACAGAAAGACAGACCGACGGGTGGACGGATGGACTAACAGAAGCATGGGCGAACGGACGAATGGACGCAAGCACGGACGGATAGATGGATTGAAGCACGGATGTACGGACGCGAGCGTAGACGCACATAGGGACAGAAGCATGGACGCATGGACGGAATCATGGACGCAAGCACGGACGGACAGATGAAGGCAAGCACGAATGGGTGGACGGATGGCCGGACGGACTGATGGAAGTGTGGACGGACTGACAAATGGACGGAAGCACAGTCGGACCAACAGACGCAAGCACGAACGGACGAACGCTTCGCCCCACTTGTCATGAATCACTGCGTGGATGTGCTGTGATCATTTTTTACTTCTCTGTGCGCGTTCAAGCGTGTTTCCGATATGCAATTATTAACTTTTTTCTATGTTACGCTGCGCGTTGGTAACACGATTTCGATCGCGTGAATTTCAGGCCGACTTTCTCGCAACCTTGGTTGATATAACAGTCACACTGTGATTTTTGATAGCAACGAAGTCCTCAAATAGTATTGGTTTTATTGTGCTGTTTGCGAGGCTAAGGTAAACATTGTTAAAAAGTGTTCAGTTGGTCTCAATCAAAAATGGACATGGGACCATAGTATAGCTACCTGAATAGATATAGCTTCTTCGCTGCGCATTCATGCTAAATATTTTAAATACACATAAAACCTTCTATTATGGTGGTGTTGATGTTATCATCCAAAAAGGGGTCCTGAAGGACACTCGGCTAGACGCGAAGTGTAAGGGCATCTCCCACGTTCGAACAGAAAGCTCGAAGCACTCTGCCAACTTGCGGGTCTCCTGGACAGCCCGAAGTTGGTCTGCTAGTGAAGCACTTCTCAGCATTTTGGCTCACTGGTCCTTGTTCTTGGCGTAAGTGTCAATCGATGCACAACCGCAGAGCATATGGTTTGAATCTACATGTTCACAACACTGTTCACACAAGTGTTGTCCGTCGTAGTCTCGGTTGGTTTGCTTTATGCGCCAGGGGCTGAGGTATGAGTTAGTCTGTAGCAAGCGTAAACGTTGTAGGCCCGTGTGCTCAGATTTGGGTGCACGTTAAAGAACCCCAGGTGGTCTAAATTTTCGGAGCCCTCCACTACGCATCTCTCATAATCATATAGTCTTTTTGGGACGTTAAACCCCACACATCAATTAAGCGTAACGTGATTGACAGGCTGTGCATTATTTCTTATTTGGGAGGGGCCTAACTAACTGTCAGTGGCCTGGATAAAAGCGCTTAGTGATTTCGTTGAAAGTGGATAACTGATCCCTGTACTCCATGTGGTGGGTGGTGAAAACTTTTAATAACCATTAAATGGTTACAGAGAGGTGATTGGGTTGGGGCCTTATTGGCCTCCTACCCTCACAGCACTAGGTGGAACCCCTATTCCGGGGCTCCATTGGCAAGCAACGCCGCCCGCGCTCGTTGAACCAGAGCCTCTTGGGCCTTCAGGTCTTGACAGCCGAGCAGGGCCGCCTCCCAGTCCTCTCTCGTGGGATTGGGGTTGGGGGGGATAGATGGATTAGACTGGCACGCCCAGACGATGTGAAAGGTGTCAGCCACCTCACCACAGAACTGGCACGTGCCATCAAAGGATGAATTGAACTGTTTTAGCACCGCCAGACACAGTACAGTATTGGTAAACAGTTTTAAGAGGAGGCGCTCGTCAGCGCGATGCAGTCCCTTACAAGGGTCTGGATAGCGCCGGTGCTCCTCCTTGTAGTAATTGGTAATATCTTTGAATGAAAGGGCCGAATTGTCTGATTGCGAGTAGGCTTCCAAAGACAGGGAGATAGCCCGGGAAGAGAGTGCGCGGGCGGCCTGATCGGCCTGTTCGTTACCCCTGAGTCCTTGGTGACCGGGTGCCCAAACCAGATTTCGCGGAGGTGGATTAACGTATCGGCAGCTAGGTTCCAGTATGCGCTGAGCAAGCGGTGAAGCCCACCCTAGCTGATAGTTCCGACAGGCCCCTCGTGAGTCGGTGATGATATGTTTAGAAGAGGGATAGGTGAGAGCCAGAGCGATGGCAATCTCCTCCGCGTGTGTTGCGCTGTAGGCTTTGAAAGTGAGCCCGTTTACGGTGTTTGAGTTGTGTATGACTGCGGCAGTATACCACCCCCCCTGGTGCGGGCCGGCAACGTCCACGTAGCACACGTGTTCCTCTTGACCAAAGTGTCGCTGCAACGCTTCCGCGCGCGCCTGGCGGCGACCACTGTGGTTTTCTTTGGACATGTTGCGTGGAAGGGGTCGGACCCGGAGGGCGCGTCTCCAAGGTTCTGGCACTCTCACCCTTTCCTCAATATAGTAATCGTGTTTGATGTGTATTCGGTCCAAGAGGCGGCGACCGGAATGGGTCTGTGCAAGGCGTGTGCATTGGTTAACGAGGTGGGCTTCTCGAAGTTCCCGGTAGGTATTCACCACGCCTAGGGCCAGAAGTCTCTGGTTGGACGTGGTGATAGGGAAGTCGAGAGCCCGCTTGATAACTTTACGGTGGATGACCTTGAGTTGATCATGCTCGTGTTTGCGTAGGTGCAAGTAGGGAGTCGAATAGAGTATTCTACTCGTTACGAAAGCATGGGCAAGCCGCATTGCATCCCTGCTTCGTAATCCGCCCCGATTTTTGGAGACCCGGCGGACCATACGGCCCACCTGGTCTCCCACCGTGCGAAGTTTGGCTATTGTGGTGTCGGCCTTGCGTTGGTGGTGTATGAAGAGGCCAAGGACGCGGATCTCCTTGGCCTCACGGATCGGTCCCGAAGGAAGACTGATATGGAGCTGAGTTGTGTCCTGAGGGGAGGGACGTACGTGCACAAATTCTGACTTAGCCGGGGCACACTGGAGTCCGCAGTAGGTTGCGTAGTCGTCGACTACAGTCGCTGCTGCTTGCAGGCATGACTCCATGTGACCGAGGTTACCTTGTGTGGCCCAGATTGTGATATCATCTGCGTAAAGAGCGTGATGTATCCCTGGTAAAGAAGCCAATTTGGGGGGAAGATGAAGCATGGCTATATTAAATAGGAGAGGAGAGAGGACCGCGCCTTAAGGAGTTCCCCTCGAGCCGATGACGTAAGGCCCATGTTCCTCATCTTGTATGCGTATGTAGGCTTGACGGTCTGTAAGAAACTGTCTAACATAATTGAATGTTTTATAACCACAGTTGGTCTGACTGAGGTGGTCAAGGATTACCTCATGCTTCATGTTGTCGAATGCCCCTTTAAGATCCAAGGCTAGGACTACCTTGTCATTGTGGGGGCATTCAACCGGATCTAATATGTCATGGTGGAGCTGTAGAAGTATATTCTGGGCTGACTTCTGAGGGCGGAATCCAAACATGGTGTCCGCAAAAGTGTGCTGTGTTTCTAGAAACTCGGAAAGTCTGTCGCGCACCATCGTTTCCATTAGCTTGCCGACACAAGACGTGAGGGAGATGGGGCGAAGGTTCTCCACGTCAATAGGTTTACCTGCCTTCGGGATGAAGGTCACGAGAGCTGATTTCCATTCAAGAGGGAGAGGAGTTTCTCCGTCCCAAATGCTATTGATGTATTTGAGGAGCGTGGCGTAGGCTGCATCGGGAAGATTGGCCAACAGTTTGACCGTAACCTGGTCACGCCCTGGTGCAGTGCCACGCTTCATCTTGCGTAAGGCCGCCTGGAGGTCGTGGAGCTGGAACGGGGTGTCCAACTGCGTGTTCTTTTTGCCTGCGTAGGAGTATGCGACCGTCCGGGGGTCCTTGGTGGTGCACAGGTATCGGTCCCTGAGCGTGTTTGCCAGCTGTGTTGTCGTTCCTGTAAAGATGTGCATGACCTTATGTAAGTGACGTTGAGTTTCCGTGCGTGTTTGTGTTGGATCGATGAGAGCGCGAAACAGGCGCCACGTGTTGCGACCAGACATCTGGCGTGCAGCCGTGTTGCACCTGTCCACCAAGTTAGTGTCGGCTAGCTGAGCAGCATATTCCGCAGCTTGCTCCGTGAGTTCTAGGATGCGTTTCTTGAGGCGTCTGTTATGTTTCTGTTTTTTCCATCGTTTGGTGAGGCTGCGGCGGGCCTGCCAAAGATGGAGGAGGTGGTTGTCCACGTCCGTTTGAGTTTCCGTGAGCTGTATCAGCTGTTCGTGTTGTTTCAGTGTAGACGTCAGTGATTTAGACCAGGTGTCGTATCCCGACTGGAGAGGGTCTACAATAGGTAGAGTGGTGCGGAAAGTTGTCCAGTCTGGGATACGAGCTTGTGTAAGTGGGCGTTTTAAGGGACGCATGTACACGGTTGTGTTTAATACACAATGATCACTACCGAGAGTGTCCTGTGTGTTCAGCCAGTCGGCATGGCGTATGTTGCGTGTAATTGTGAGGTCCGGGCAAGTATCTCGTTGAACAGAGTTGCCTACACGTGTTGGGCTGGCGGGATCAGTGTGGAGGGTGAGTCCAAGTGTAGAAAGAAGTTCCGCAAGCTTCCTCCCACGCGTGTCCTCTCGTGAGTAACCCCATAACATGCTTGGGGCATTGAAGTCGCCGACGATCAGGAGGGGGTCCCGTCCTGCCACCTGCATAGCTTGTGTGAAAGTTGCGCTGAACGTGACGTTCTTAAGCTTTGGGGGACAGTAAATGTTTAAAATATGAACAGGTGGGTCAGATCGCCTTATAGGCAGCACCGACACCATCGTGTATGGGAAAGGCGGTGTTGTGGGGAGTGTGACTTCCTGGGCAGTATATTGCTTGTGAACAAGTATACATGTCTCCGGGTTGTGTTGAAATGTAGTGTAATTTGTGAGTTTGACGTCCGTGCCGGGTTCCTGAAGGCCAACCACGGCAACGAGGAACTCAAAGGTCTCAAGATAGAGGCGGAAATGAGCCCGCTTCTTGTGGTTCTTGAGACCTCTGCAGTTCCACTGTGTTAGTAACAACGGCTGAGTTGCTCTACTCCATGTGGAGTGTAGAGGTGGAAACCGAAGTGAGTCGATGAGTCTTCGCGCCGCCTCGTCTGCCGTCTCCTTGAGATTCCGCAGGTTGCCCTCTAAGCTGCCCATGTGTGCCTGGAACCATACGATAGAGTGATCGGTGATGTAATGTCCGCCTAAAATTCGCAGCGTCGTCTTGTCGATCCCGCCTATGGCGAAAGCTCAAGGAGCTGCTGTATATTGTTGTGAAGCTCCAGGCCATGAGGGCTAGAGCTATCGCGGCTTGTTCGGCTACATTCGGTGTCTTGGTGTAAAGAGTGAGTTAGTCGTGCGTTCTCCTGTGTGCGTCAATTGCTACGACCAAGTAGGCGTGCTTTCCCGGTATGTCCGCTGCATCCACGAAAGCTGTCCAGCCGGTAAATCTTGCGGCGTCTGCCATGAGGGGCTCTGGCGCGGGCGAATCTTCTTCCATGGTTGTGAACCGGGTGTACGCTTCTTTGGAAGGGGAAAACTTTAATTGATTTTACCATGAGTTTGGGTAACTCCTTAACGTCGTTCCTTTCCACAGTAGTGTGCAAACCGAGCTTGACGACAATATTTCCGCCCGCTTTGGTGGTGGATAGGCGTGCGATCTGTGCCATTGGCTGGGCCTCGACGATTTCAGCAAGAAGATTATGCATTCTTACCTGTAGGAAGAGAGCAGTGGAGGCATTATTCAGGAGGCCCAACGCTGTCCTAAAAGCGCGTCGTATGTGTACTTGGAGCTTTTGCCGTTCTACTTTTTTCCAGTTCAGCATCGCAGCCACGCATGTGATGTGACAATGGACAAGAGCGTGGGCCATTCTGATGGCGTTATCATTTCCCAGTCCTCTGTGCTGATTCATGATGTGTCGAAACATTCGAAACGCGTTCTCAATCTTGAATTTGATGCTGTCGAGTATCACCAAGTTGGAGCCACTACTTTGAATGATGACTACAAGGATGCCAATTTTGTCGACCGTAGGTATGCTGTTGCCGTCCGAATCACGTAACTCGATGCATGGAGGGACGGGTCTGCGTCGGTCGTTTGATGGGCACCCTCGTTGGGAGGACAATAGATAAGCAGCTCAGATTTTCTGGAAGAGCAGCGAAGTTTCATTAAGGTGAGATGTGCTTCGTTGACTGAGATTGCGTCTTGCATGCGGACATCTAAATCTTCATCGCTGCCACCGGTGCTCCAAGTGGTGATATCGTCTGTGTATATTGTATGCTCCACACCTACTATTTTCCTCAGTCTGCGAGAGAGCTTTGCCATAGCCACATTGATAAATAATGGCGAAAGTACCGAGCCTCGCGGTGTACCCTTATCGCCCAGCTCAAAGATTTTAAAAACGCGCTCGCTATACGATAAGTGGCCGTTCAATTCTACCGAAAAGCATCGACGCATTGATAGAAGTGTGTGCAAAGATTGTGATGAGATATAGTGGTAAGAATGGCTTCATGTCTGATGTTGTCAAAAGCTTGCTCCACGTCGAGACCCAGGAGCGCCCTAATTAATATCTTGTGTGGGGTGATCCAGTAGTCCTTTCTTTATTCTCAGCAAGGTGTCTTGCGTTGATAAACCCAGCCTATGCCCGATCATAGTGTAGGGGAAGTATTCCTTTTGTTCGACATGCTCTGCCGGTCAGTTCAGAATGACATGTTCAGCTAGCTTTTCTATGCAGGACGTTAGTGATATCGGCCTCAGGTTTGATAGCTCCCGCGGCTTTCCCAGTTTTGGGAGAAGGAGCGTGTTTTTATGCTTCCATTCTCCAGGTGAATAGCCAGTTTTGCAGGCTTCGTTGATTTGTTAAGAAGGTGATCAAATTGTTATCTTAATTTTGGAGAGTTCGAATGGTGACACCATCGTAGCCAACTGCAGAGTTGCTGTTGAGTTCGGGAATTGCGTAGCAAGCTTCACTCTCAGTGTAGTCCACGTCGAGCTCCGAGTTTGGGGCACCGTCATAAATCTTCCGATGGGAAATACTAGGTTGTCCCAATTTATGTGGTAGGTAGCGCTTTGCAAGGCCGTCAACAAGTTCTTCAGCAGTACAATGTTGCGTTGCGCAGTGTACTAACTTTCTTAGCCTGATGTGTAGCGCAAACTTGAACTTGGTGCCATTTTTGACGAGAAGGTATTTCATGAACATCAATTCACTTCCTTTCCGTATTTTGCCGTTGAGGGAGCTGCAAACTGCGTCCCACTGCTGTCGGAAAAAAAAACACCGCAATATTCTTCAATGGTTTTGTTGAGTTCGGCGAGCTTTTTTCGCAGTCTTCGATTGAGTCGTTGACCCTTCCACTTGGCTACAATGTAGTGTTTGGCATCAAGCAGATTTACTAGTTGACTGTCCATTCTCTCCACATAAGCGCTAGTGGTACACATTCATTCCGAGTCTATGATGTAGGCTTTGAGCTGTTCGATCCAGCTTGTTTTCGTGTGATTTGTGGTTTCTCCTGATCAGTTTGATTACTGCGTCCGTATTTTGCTAACTTTGTCGCAATCAGGGACAAAGTGCAAAGAAAGTTTGTACTGCCTTTGCTTCATTCTTCGGAGTTCTGCATCAATGCGGAGAATGTAGTGATCTCGGCCAAGGTATATGCCCGACTTACACCAGCCGCAATTCTCTATGACCCGGACGAAACTGAAGTCTGGTGTAGTGTCGCGGTTAGTGGAAGTACCACACCTAGAGTTTTCGTGTCTGTCATAAAAGTAAGATCGAGATCGGTTGCGGTCGTGTGAAGACGCGCACCTTTGCTAGAGGAATATGCGTAGCCCCATGCCTCGTGTTGGGGCAAGGTCGCACACATCTTTAACGATGTTCGCAATCTTGACGAATATACTTCTGAACCCTTGCCTTGTGTCCTTCGAGCTGCTGTAGAAATTAGTGAGAATATGATTTGGTTGTTCACTACGTGGTCGTTAGGTATGTTCTCCGTCTTGAGGTGTTTTGATAGCAGGCTGTGTGGTGGATTTCGTGGTGAATATACGGGATCTTCTTGCCTATCAGAATCCCGACGCCTCTGCCTTGCTCGTGTCTGTGGGTTTCGGCCGTATAGCCTGTAAGGGTAAGTTCCATTGTGATCATTTGTTATAGTAAAAATACGTGTGCTTTCTCAGTTTCCACTTTTATCATCTGCAGGAGGACCACTTTTTTAGGTGATCCCACTGCAGTGTAACGTTCTTTTTTAACGAGTAATGTTCTTGTTTTTTTGCAGCTTTCGTTGCTATTCTTCTTGAAAAGATAGCGTTGCCGCAAGGTGTCTTGCGTTGTTTGCACGCCTGAAGTCATCATTTTCCTTCACGCCCACAGATTCAGAACTGCACAAAATACTTAACCGCACAGCATAGATAAAGCTTCTATACACTGTTCTAACTGTTACGTGCATTCATGTTTGCAGCACTTGCACCAGCATGAATACGTGCAGCCTCGTACCACACAATATTTTGACTGATCGGTTCATCAGTGAAGAAGGAATGAACTGCGGTCTTGTTCAGAGCATAGTGCATCATAATCAGTTTTTCAGAACACGTGAACTCCGTCGACAAATGCAAGCGCATCCAACGAGCCTTTACTTATGGTGTACCGCGTACCATCCATGCCTGTCGGTTGTCTGTATCGAGAGTTCCGATGGGAGTTACTGGAATTTCACTGCTCGTATCATCTCCTTCACTTTCTTTCAGGTCTGTGGTATGGGATCACAACGCAACAGGAGCTACCAGCCTTCCGAGGAGCACATTTACAAACACGAGAAATTTCGCATGCAAAGTAAGATGCTAGGCGAGAGCGAACTTACCGGTGCCTGAAGGGAAGCAAAGAAAATTTACACGCGCGAATCTTTTCGCCAGAGGAGAAACGAGCGCTGGTATAAAAGGGGGAACTCTACAAGTCAATATTGATTGCCACTTATGTACTCATTTCTCGCAATCAGTGTCACTGCCCGAACTTCGCTTAGCACGTTGCTTTCTAGAACTGCAATCACCCCATTCAAATGAGCTGCCTACATATATTGCTCAGTAGTTCGTGCTCCATGTCAATCGACACCATTCTATGAAACTCGGCAGTCATGCCAAAAAGCTGTGAGGAAACGCTTGATACATATTTCTCGAAAGGCGAAGCTGCTCCCAGTGCATATTTTTCTCTGGTTTGTGGTCCTCGTTTTTGCGCTATTTACCACACTGCTTAACAATAAAACTTGTGCTCACTGCAGCTGCCCACACTGAATTTCTCATTACGCTGCTTTAGGTTTATTACCACTACCTTTTGGGGTCGAAGCTCCTTACGCCGTTGGTCGTATGTCCCGTGTCGTGGTCGTAGTAGTAGCCAGACTGCAGCCATATATAACCAGTAGCCTACCGTCCGTTCATTCGTGCGTCCGTCCCTCTGTCCATCTGTGCGTCCGTCCGTGTGTCTGTCCGTTCGTTCGTCCGCCTGTCCGACCGTCCAACCATGCGCTTCGCCACACTCATCATTCCCCTTGTGGATATGCTGTAACTTTTTATTTATCCGTCAAAGTTTCATGATGAGTACTTTCGAAAGCCTTTCTAAGGTCGTGATGGACCTGTACGTTTGTGTCTGTCAATCTTTGTCACTGGACAATACTTCAGAGCGCATTTAGGCGATTGAGCAGAGTAAACATCAATGTATCGAACAATCGCATACAAGCGAAGCTCGGTGGATATGGTGAGGTGAATATTCTGTCCCGCACGCGCGTTTGCGTATGTGTGTGTGTTTAGATGCTACCAGAACACACAAAAGTTCAATAGAAATGTTAGTCTCGTTTGCGTGTGCGTTTGTGTGTATGTGTGTGTTTAAATATTACAAGAACACATGAAGGTTCAATAGAAATGTTAGTCTTGGCTGCAGTATATCTTAGCCCACGTACGCAGAGTCACACTGTCATGTGCTTGACGTGGCCTATCAGACCTTGGAACTCTGTCTGGCTTTTACTATTAAAAGTAACATCTGCCAAGTGAAAATTGTTGTAGTGGTCGACTCCGGCGAGATCAGGTGCAGCAGGTACAATTGTGACCACTTCTCCAGCATTATTCTCTCGCTATCCAGCCAACCTTAAACAAACGCCGCCGAAATTTCTACCCGAAATCTCAGAGTGCAAAGTCCTTGACAAACAGCCCAACACGTTCTTTCGTATGGAAACTATAGTCACTGTAAATGCACCCAGGAAAGATATTGTGATATTAGCACCGCTTAGTTTATAAATCATGTCAGCCCGAAGCGACAAAAAAAGGGGGTTAATTGGGGGGGGGGGTTGCACAAAAAATTTCGGGAAGTGTTGAAACCTCCCAACACCCCCTTTACCTTGGCTACGCCACTGTTTATTTATATTCCCACAAAAGATACGCTGGTTTCATCTACATTAATTGTATATTTAGCATAGTTATCCATGCTTCGCCCCCACCAAAGCACTTTCTAAAGAGAATTTTAATCAAAATGCTTCCTGGGAGTCTGCCGCATTTAATTGTATTCAAGAAGAATTTCTATCGATAAATTTGGCGCTGGTTTCTATAGGACTTGGCGCCACGCATTCATGTGCTTTTAATAAGTATTTGGAGTTATGGTATAACAATTATGAGTAGTTTGTGTGCATGTACAGTTTTTGGTGAAATATATATATGGATATGGAGAAATAATTATTATTAGAAATAAATAATAGCTTCTTCAGGGGGCCGGTGTTATTATTTCCGAAAACTGTGAATTCTAACTTCTCTCTGCTCAGGTTTTAAAGTTCTGGAACAAGTTTCTAACCCAGCTGGGCTTTCCTGTGTGCTCGAGTCGACTGCCTCTAGTGCTCTTGCAAGCCACCACGATTATTCAATGCTACCATACTATAAGTAAGGCGAGGCTGGTAAATTGGAGGCTAAAATTCAGACCATTGTTTAAGCAATGGCGTTCCAGTTGCCACGATCACACTCAACTCTGTCTTAAACACTTGGGGCTAACACACTTATTAGGAATGAGCTCAGAAGTGCTCTGCCGTCAATTCCGAGCGTCCCCGATTCACCTGCCTTGGCACTCTTTTTTTTGGTATCTTGACCCAGCCCGGGACGCGCAAATAATCAAACTTTTCATGCACACAAAGTTAGCCACATATTCGGAATAAATGCAGCGTCAGTATTAGCCTGAACACCACCTTGCAACTTGATCTTCCAGAAACCAAAAAAGGCCACTGTCACTGTAATACACTTCCATCACCCTTGCAAGCTTTCATGGCTGGTGTAGCACGTTGTCTGCATGCAAGAGCACGATGTGTCTTTGTTTCACTGCCATGTTGATCTGGTGCCAGCAAAGTCCGATGATTGTAGTTGTAACAGGTATTTTTTTCGTCCCGTCCAAGAAATGTTCACCGGTAGCTTTATGTGAGCGAGCGTGCGCATGGCATCTGCTTGTTTTGAATGGCTGGTGGCTGCATCGTCTGTATATCTTCGTGCAAAGAAAAGCTCGGCTGATGTCAACGAGGAAGGTTCTGTTGCATCTGCCTCAACGAAAGTTAGAGGACCAGAGTTTATGGCTTTGATCCAGTGTGCATTGTTGACACTTGCCTAAAGCGCAGATGCACATTTCTGATTTTTTGACGAGGAAGCTTCAGTGACCGTTTTGAGGTTCTGCCACTATTCATTCTAGAAAAAAGCATTTGACGCAATAAGATTGTATACTGCCACGTTCCATTTCCCAAGTTTTCGTTATCGTCCCAAAACACCACACGATTCTCAGCGCAAACCGCGCCTGCAGTTTTCCAGAAGGTTCCGGACTGTAGTAGATCATTTCGATAAGATCACGCCCACTGTGCTAACGGTACAGATTGTTCTGGAACCTACGCCACCGCCAGCGATAACGCTAGAACATTCGATGGCCAGAGTATAAATGCCGACGCGCTTCGCCACTTGTCAGTAGTTGTGGATCGAAGGCCGACGCTCTGTTCGCCGCTATCAGTCCGAGACTGCTATCTGTGCGAGACTGCTGCTGTCATTGGACTTTCCTTTTACCGGGCACAGGTTCGCCCAAATAAACAGTTAAATCCCAACACGAAGTCTCCTGTCTTCGGCCACGTCACGACCCCGTGACATCTGGTGGAGGTGCTGCTTCGTTCATGTACCGGACGCCCCCGTCAAGCCGTGAACCCAGCCCACGTCGCGGAGAAGATACCGACGCCAACCAGGAGCAGCGAACAAGCCGCCGACAGCAAGGGCTACCACCGGAGTACGGGCTTCTGCAAGACAAGGCGCGGAAGACCAAGGCCATGACCGCGACTGCAGCGACAATGACAACCGCAGCGTCCCAGCCCACGATGGTCATGCATCAACCCAGGGAACCACCAATTTTCCATGGGTCATCGTTCGAAGACCCGGAGTCCTGGCTAGAAACATACGACCATGTGGCCGCCCTCAACCACTGGGACCATGACGAAAAGCTGCGTCGTGTGTTCTTCTATTTGGAAGACACCGCAAGGACCTGGCTCGAAAATCGGGAGTCCACGCTCCGAACGTGGGATGTTTTCGGCGGCGCATTCCTGCAAACGTTCGCGAGCGTCGCTCGCAAAGAGAGGGCCGCTGCTTTATTAGAGACCCGGGTTCAGCTACCAAATGAAAATGTCGCCATTTTCACAGAAGAAATGACCCGACTATTCCGTCGCGCTGACCCAGACATGCCTGAGGAGAAAAAAGTTCGTTTCCTCATGCGAGGGGTCAAGCAGGAGCTCTTTGCGGGACTGATGAGAAACCCACCGAAAACCGTCCAAGAATTTGTAGCTGAAGCGACCACCATCGAAAAAACCCTGGACATGCGCACCAGACAGTATAATCGTCGCCTGACGCCAGAATGCGCTGCTGCTCAAGCCAGTGACTCCGACAACCTGCGCGAAACGATCCGAGCGATCGTGTGGGAAGAGCTGCGCAAACTGTTGCCTTCGGCGCAACCTCAAGTGGATTCGATCGCCGACATTGTGCGAGAAGAAGTTTGGCAATAGCTTCGAATTCCCCAAACACCACTGCCCGAGCCAGAAACTATGAGCTACGCCGCTGCAGCGCGCCACAACGCTCCTCCCCGTCCACGCCGAAACGCCGCCCCGTCGCACTTCCGTCGCCAGACACCACCGCCGCCACCACCCCCACCGACGACCTACCGTTCGCCAGCGGGCCAGCGCAGTGCGCCGAGAAAAACCGACGTCTGGCGCACCCCTGACCACCTCCCACTGTGCTACCACTGCGGCGAGGCCGGGCACACTTACCGCCGTTGCCAGTACCGACAGATGGGACTGCGTGGCTTCGCCGTCGATGCACCACGTCCGCAGCCGGGGGAACGGCCACGTGACATCGCCGACTACCTGACAGAAACTCAATGGAGACCACCAAGTCCTTCCCGTTCGCCGTCGCCCAGCCGCCGCATGTCACCGCACCCCCGGCAGTACTCCGGCCCAACGCGGGGCTGGTCTCCTAGCCCGTATCCGGGAAACTAAGGGCAACAACCGGTGGAGGTGCGGTTGCTGTGCGACGAACTACCGAAGATCCTCCGACGACGACGACGCCGCGACGGAGCTTTCCGAACACAACGCTAACCAGGCAAAGCCCTGACGGCGAAAGCTCACTTACCGAAGGTGGCCTGACGACGCAACATGGAAGCAGCGGAACAAGCCGACGCAGCCGTGACCCGACGCCACGCCCTAACTGTAATGCGAGACGGCGAACTAGCGACCTCGACGTTCTTATCGACGGCCACAGTGTGACTGCTCTCGTCGATACTGGAGCTGACTATTCTGTCATCAGTGGGTCGTTCGCCGCGAAGTTAAAGAAAGTTAGGACAGCTTGGAAAGGCCCTGAAATCCGCACAGCTGGAGGTCATTTCGTAACGCCTGCAGGAATCTGCACAGCGAGAGTCACCATTAACGGCCGTATTTATCCTACAGACTTCGTAGTCCTACAGCGTTGCTCGAGAGATGTCATCCTTGGCATGGACTTCTTATGCCTCCATGGTGCTGTCATCAACCTAAAAACAAAGTCGATAACGTTATCCACAGAAGAAGCACTACCGCCGCGCACGCCGTCAGGACACCATGCCTTGAATGTGCTTGAAGAACAAGTCACCATTCCGCCTCGCTCAAGCGTCATTATTTCAGTCGGCGCTCCTAAATCACCTGACTTGGAAGGCGTCGTTGAAGGCAGTCAGCATCTGTTGGTCACCCGAAATATTTGCGTCGCAAGAGGAATTGCAGAGCTGCGGGGAGGCAAAGCAACGGTTATGCTCACGAATTTCAGGAATGAGTACAAACATGTGAACAAAGGAACAACGGTCACATACACCGAAGAAATTGTCGAAGCCACCAGTGCTTTCACCCTCGCCGATTCTGCGGAACCTGCTCAGAAGAACCAAGCCCCTCCCATAGCTTTTGACGTCAATCCCAGACTTCCGAACGATAAGCAAGCACAGCTCAAGGCCCTGCTCCTGCAATACGAAGATTGCGTTTCGTCGTCATCGAAAATTCGGCAGACCCCAATCACGAAACATCGCATCATAACCGAAGAAAATGCCAGACCACTCCGTCAGAGTCCGTACAGGGTTTTGACGCGAGAACGTGAGGCCATGAAAAGACAAGTTGATGAAATGCTGCGGGATGACATTATCCAGCCGTCCAAGAGCCCATGGGCGTCCCCCGTGGTGTTAGTGAAGAAAAAGAATGGGACCCTACGTTTCTGCGTCGATTATCGCCACCTGAACAAAATCCCGAAAAAGGATGTGTATCCTCTCCCACGAATAGACGACGCACTTGATCGGCTCCATAACGCCAACTACTTTTCGTCAATGGACCTCAAGACTGGCTATTGGCAAATCGAAGTCGACGAAAGAGACCGAGAGAAGACGGCGTTTATAACACCGGACGGCCTCTTCGAGTTCAAGGTGATGCCCTTCGGCCTTTGCTCAGCGCCTGCAACTTTTGAACGCGTTATGGATACCGTACTGGCAGGATTGAAGTGGCAGACTTGCCTTGTGTACTTGGACGACGTCGTCGTGTTTTTATCGAGTTTGACGAGCATCTTTGGCGCCTTGAAGCTGTACTTCAAGCCATCAAGACGTCCGGACTCACACTGAAGCCAGAAAAGTGCAGATTTGCGTATGAGGAGCTCTTGTTTCTGGGGCACGTTATCAGCAAGCCTGGAGTTCGTCCCGATCCGCGGAAGACAGCCGCCATCGCCAACTTCCCGCCGCCCACTGACAAGAAGGCCGTGCGCCAATTTCTGGGCCTGTGCGCCTATTATAGGCGGTTCGTGAAAAACTTCGCCCGCATAGCCGATCCTCTCACTAACTTTACCAAGGCCGACGTGGAATTCAAGTGGGAATCGCCCCAGGAACACGCTTTCCAGGAGCTTAAACATCGCCTCCAGACGCCTCTGTTACTTGCCCAATTCGACGAATTCGCCGAGACAGAAATACATACTGACGCAAGCAGCGTAGGTCTTGGCGCCGTTCTTGTGCAAAGGCCTGACGGACTTTAAAGGGTTATTGGTTACGCCAGCCGATCGCTATCCAAAGCAGAAGCAAATTATTCTACAACAGAAAAGGAGTGCCTCGCCATCATCTGGGCTACGTCGAAACTTCGCCCCTACCTCTACGGCAGGCCCTTTAAAGTTGTGAGCGACCACCACGCCTTGGGTTGGCCAGCCACCTTGAAGGACCCTTCAGGTCGCCTCGCACGATGGAGCCTGAGACTTCAAGAATATGACATTACTGTCATTTACAAGTCCGGCAAAAAACACTCCGACGCCGACTGTCTCTCTCGTGCGCCTGTCGACCAACCGCTACCTGACGACCCGGATGACGACTACTTCTTGGGAACGATAACTACAGACGACTTCGCTGAACGACAGCGGGCCGACCCGGAACTTAAAGCCCTAATAGAATACCTCGAAGGCAGGACCGCCGAAGTCCCGAAGGTATTCAAGCGCGCACTTGCGTCGTTCTTCCTACGAAACGCTCTTCTACAAAAGAAAAACTTTTCACCGCTTCGAGCTAAGTACCTCCTTGTGGTGCCTTCAGCTCTGCGACCAGAACTTCTGCAGGCCCTACACGACGATCCGACGGCAGGGCACCTCGGTGTTTCTCGCACGCTCGCGAGGATACAAGGAAGGTACTACTGGCCACGTCTTACCACCGGCGTCACTCGTTATGTGAGGACATGCCAGGACTGTCAGCGACGCAAGACACCGCCGACAAGGCCAGCGGGACTTCTGCAGCCAATTGATCCACCTTGTCGACCTTTCCAGCAGATTGGTATGGACCTACTAGGGCCGTTCCCGACGTCGGCTTTCGGAAACAAGTGGATCGTGGTAGCTACCGACTACCTCACCCGCTACGCCGAGACAAAAGCCCTGCCAAAAGGCAGTGCATCCGAGGTAGCTAAGTTCTTCGTCGAAAATATCGTCCTACGTCACGGCGCTCCGGAGGTCCTTATCACCGTCAGAGGAACGGCATTCACTGCCGACTTAACTCAAGCGATCTTGGCATACAGCCAAACAAACCACCGCCGGACGACAGCGTACCACCCACAGACCAACGGCCTCACCGAGCGGCTTAACAAGATGATCGCCGACATGCTGTCAATGTGCGTTGATGTCGAACAGAAGACATGGGACGCCATTCTTCCGTTTGTGACCTTCGCATACAACACGGCGGTGCAGGAGACGACGCAAATATCTCCATACAAATTGGTCTACGGAAGGAGCCCGGCAACGACGCTCGATGCCATGTTACCCAACGTCACCGACGAAGAAAGCCTCGATGTGAGCGAGTACCTTCAACGTGCCGAAGAAGCCCGACAAATTGCGCGTCTCCGTATCAAGAATCAACAGACGATAGACAGCCACCGTTACAACCTTCGACGACGCTTCGTGGAATACCAGCCCGGTGAACGTGTTTGGGTGTGGACGCCGATACGCCGACGTGGACTAAGTGAAAAGCTTCTGCGACGCTACTTCGGACCGTACAGGGTGGTTCGACGTCTCGGCCGACTTGATTACGAGGTTGTCCCCGACGGCATCACGAACTCTCAACGACGCCGATCGCGACCTGAAGTCGTGCATGTCGCGCGCCTCAAGCCGTTTCATGCGCGTTAACAAACGGAAACAGTGTTTTTTTTGTATTACTGTTTCATCGTAATTTATTCATTGTACTTTCTTGCATTATTATTGTACCTTCATCTTTAGTTAAAGCATCGGGACGATGCCTTTTTTCAGAGGGGGGCAATGCCACGTTCCATTTCCCAAGTTTTCGTTATCGTCCCAAAACACCACCCGATTCTCAGCGCAAACCGCGCCTGCAGTTTTCCAGAAGGTTCCGGACTGTAGTAGATCATTTCGATAAGATCACGCCCACTGTGCTAACGGTACAGATTGTTCTGGAACCTACGCCACCGCCAGCGATAACGCTAGAACATTCGATGGCAAGAGTATAAATGCCGACGCGCTTCGCCACTTGTCAGTAGTTGTGGATCGAAGGCCGACGCTCTGTTCGCCGCTATCAGTTCGAGACTGCTATCTGTGCGAGACTGCTGCTGTAATTGGACTTTCCTTTTACCGGGCACAGGTTCGCCCAAATAAACAGTTAAATCCCAACACGAAGTCTCCTGTCTTCGGCCACGTCACGACCCCGTGACAATACAATGCCGTCAGTGCTGACGCGGCCAATGACTTCTTCTGAGAGCACTCAGTGTCTCCGGAAGCTTTGTAAATGGTTCGTTCGCTGTTCAAGTAGATCATGCTTGGTGATCCTCTTCTCGCTGTCAAACACTGTAGACAAAGTAAAAAGGCCACGGGTGTTCTATCCGTGACGAGGTTGAGAAGCAGGACTTCACATTTAGCGCAAAAATAGGTTGCAACGTGATGGCTCGTGTCATCTGTTTCCACAGAATCAAAGACTACTCAAGTTTTTTGTCGTAAGCGGGTGTTCGCGTACTTTCTCGTGTGGCATGTACAAATTGTGAAGACGGAAAGTCAATCACAGATAACTTTAGAGTTTCTTGTATGCAAGTACTTATTATAATATGGTGATTTGTTTGCACCAGATGCATCTTCGTCTTGAGATGATCGACAATGTTTTTTTGTCGAGTAATGGTGACTTTTTCGTATCTTTCAAGTTCAAATCCATTCTTACAAGGGCACGTCAATTCGTATCTGCCGTTGACTGGCTAGCGGTTTTCTAATATTGTACTATAGTATTTTTCTCTTCAGCAGTTTTGCCTATTTCTGTTACTCTCTGGCGCTTATCTTCCCCAAAAACTGCACAAAATCGTTGGACTCGGTAGTCTTAACTTTCAGCACGCACACCACGTTTCGTGAACCAGTCGGTCGACACATAATCATATGGTGATTTCGGGACGTTGAACCCCACATATCAATCAATTAGATATCAAGTGCCATAAGCTTCCCTGGAAGGTTCAACCCAACTTCGGGTTAAATACAATCAACAATTCGATGCCATCACATCGGAAAAATTCACTTGTCAACACTTTCCACGTTTTATCCGAGCCGAACAGGACGCTGATACTACTCTTCGTGATCACAGATGGATGTACCAGCTCATCGGCGACACCCTTTTTAAGCTTCTTCAAGATGCGATAGAAAGTACGCCTATTGTTGTCTCCTCGATGTTCTAGCATATGCGTAAGCTCTAGATTCCTTGCGCCACCAACTCTTCGCCAGAAAACTAAGTTCGCAGTCGACGTTCAACTATTCGACGCCTCTTAGCTGCTTGAGCTGATTTTGAGTGCCATTCAAGTGTTTCCAATTCTTTTCAGCCGGAGATGTTTAGACAGTAATTAAGTAATAAAGGTTCTCGGACTGACACCATCAAAAAACTTCTCGTATGTTAAGGCGTGTGTTATTGTTTACGGGCCAAGCTCGGAATTTGTACAGGATTACGAGAGCAAAGGAGCCTTCATTTAGTGGCCGTGTTTTGTGTGATGCACACACTGTTATAATTTCTTCTTCGTTTTTGTTTCCATGGGCTGTGCGCTGCGCCCTTCTGTTCGGGTCACACATGCTCGTAGGGTGTCCAGCATTGCATCTCGAGCAGGCTATCTTTCTTTTAAAGTCACGTGCCCGATGTCCTTTGGTGATGCAGCGGAAACACCTCTTGTCCTTGCAAAGTAGTTTCTTCTTCTCCGTCAAAGGCAAGTCAGCGCTGCATAATTCCGATCAGTGCTCAATTTACGAGGAAAAGGCGTGATTGTCCTCCTTTGTTTCCCGCGCTGAGTTAGTGTGAAGTACAGAGGAAGTATGTTTTGCATGGCTAGAATATGTCAACGTAATTTCCACTTCGATGTTGTCCGAGTTCTCGCCCTGAGCGTCCTTGAAATAGCTCTTTAGGTATTCCAGTTCGGGGCACAGGAAGTTGCAAGGGCTATTTAGTCCTAGGGGTGCATTGTTTCTCGAGTCACACGACACTTGGACTGCACACGATCAATGGTATTGCGCGACTATTTCCCGCGGAGGAGCACGCAGTAAAATGTCGCAGAGTGTTGATCAGAAGGAGGCCTTAGGCAGTCCAAGAATACCTGTGCCTCGATATGGACAAGAGCATTGTCGTTCAAGTTCCTCGGAGCTTTGAGCCATATCACGAACGAACCGGGCTCAACATGTGTAGCTTCGCAAAATATTCTAGCTCTAGCGTCGTCTTGCCATCAAAGCCCCTCTGTAGCATGGTGATGGCGTCGTTCTCACAGCTATCAGTCGCCAGAAGGCCCACCATTACCGATGCAGCGTCTCCTGTCATTGATGTCGCAGGTAATATAATTTATGTGCGGCCGCTACATATGCTGATGTTCCTGTGAACAATTTGGTCACTTAGTTCCCCAAAGTCGGTCACTTGCACAGTTTCCCAGAAAATGCAGCTTTTGTCGGTTTAGGCAGTCTCACTCCAGCTCCATCTAATGGTGCTGTGACTGTTTGAGCGACCATTTCTTCGGTTGTAGTCGGCAACCGTAGCATGCAAACTTTCTTGCTACTAAGCTCCGCTTGAGTACGAGTAGCATTGTCTTCGTATCCAGGACTGCGCTATACTCTACCTCAAGACCTCAAGACATCAAGCTCTTCGTCAGGAATGTGCTGCTCTATTTCGGTGTTCACGTTATTAAGCTCGTCGTTATTAGCCTTCAGCCTCTCATATATAAAATTGAGCTGCTCATGAGTCACAGAGTCGCTCCCATCGGTGATACCGTGCTAAATGCGCTGGTTCTCGTCCTAGTCGCAGGGTTGTTAGTGAGTTCAACACTTGCCTTGTTTATATACTTTATGTTCTGTGCTCGCTGCGACGTCCGCTGCGGCTTTAGCTGGTCGATTCCCGTGCAGTTTACTGGTAGCCGTTCATAGGTCACTGGTTTTTAATTTCTGTTTTCGGCACCAATTGTACAAATTGAGGGATTTCCAGTCACTGCGATCACACTAAACAACGTCTTAAAGGCTTTTGGCTAGCACACTAGTTAAAATTAAGCTTCGAAGTGCTATGACGTCCGTTCTGAGCGTTTCCGCTTCACCTGCGCTCACGCGCTTCTTTTCTCTCGATATTCACCATCATTTTTAGCTTCCCCGATTCGGCCCCCTCAAATACACCTGTACGCTCTCTTCGACTCACAGCAGCTAGAATACAGAGCAGCCGTATTTCAATTGATTTTCTGTAAAGAGATAATAATATTGCTACGTACCAGTGGCATGGAAATGGCATGTAGTGGTCACAAGAACTATGGCGCTTGGCGTATCTGCTGCGATTATCGACCTGTAAACAAAATTACCCGAGAAGGCTTGTATCCTCTGTCATTATTAAATGATGCATCTGATTGCCTATGTGGGTTCTACTCTTTTTGCTCTATAAACATTCGTTCAAGCAACTATCAGATTAAGGTAGATGAATTGGACCAAGAAACGACGAAATTCATCACCCCCCAATGACCTATATCAGTTCAAGGCCATGCGCTTTGGCCTTAGTATTGCTCTAGTCACCTTCGAACTAATGATAGACTCCCTGTTCAAAGAATTAAACGGTCCACCTGTTTGCGCTACTTGAAAGACGTCAATGTTTTTTCATCAACATTTGGAACTAACATAGAGCGCCTCGCCTCTCAACCTTCTTATGCATTTTCTGTCGCGCTCGCCTACAGCTCAACTCGTCTAAATGTCACTTCAGACGCCACAAAATTACAATGTTTGGCCATATATTACACACCAATTGTGTACAACCATACCCGGCAAAAATCAGCGCTGCCAGAACCTTTCCTGTCCCATTATCGGCGAAGGAAGTACGCAGCTTTATCTAACTATGTTCTTAATTCTGACGCTTCGTGAAAAACTTTCTGCACATAGCGAGGCCTGTTACGCAGCTCTTGAAGCAAGGCATCCCGTTTTCATGGGGCTCCAAAGGGGCTTCTACGTTCTCGACTCACATCGCTCTTCTCACTACTCCTCCGATTATGGCTCACTTCAACCCTGCTTCACCTACGGAAATCCGTACAGATGCAAGTGGACATGGCGTTGGTGCAGTTCTGGCACAGAAACAACGTTATTGCATACGCCAGTCGCCTCCAAAGGGAACCCGAACATATATATTCAATCACAGAGCGTGAGTGCTTGGCTCTCATTTGGGTGGTGGCGAAATTTCGGCTGTATCAATATGGATGCCCCTGTGCGGTAGTTACCGGCCATCATGCACTCTGTTGGCTGAACTCTCTCAAAATTCATCAGGGCGTCTTGGACGCTGGGCTTTTCACCTGTGAAAGTCTTCCTATTCGGTGTCTACAAATCTGGCCGCCTGCACCATAATGCCGATTGCCTCTCCCCATACCCTGTCGGCAATTCTGAGGACGCATGCACCCACGGAGCACAGTATCTTGTCTGTGTCCGACTTCCTTAACATTAGGGAAGAACGTAAGCGGGATCCAGTGCTGGTTGACATCATAAGCCATAAGGAATCCTTCCCAAGTACCGCTTCCGTCTACTACATTGTTCTTCAAGATGGTGTCCTATACAGCCACAATTTCCGACCTTACAAGCCTGACCTTCTCTTTGTTGTGCCTAAGCATTTGCGGTGCTGTGTTTTCACCGAACTTCATGACAATCCCACAGCTGGAGACCTTGGCGTACCTCGCACGCACGAGCACGTACGGCGCTGTTTTTTTTTTGTTTTTTGGCCAGGCCTTGCTTGCTCGGTACGCCGATACGCTAATTGCCGCGTGTGAGTTATGCCAGCGTCGCAAAACACTGCCGCTGCTACCCGCTGGCCATCTTCAACCAATCGACATACCCGCGGAGCCATTTTACCGTGTTGGGTTAGACCTGCTTGGTCATTTTCTCACATCAACATTGGGAAACAAATCAATAGCCGTGATTGTTGATTGCAGAACAATCTTGAATCACTACCACCTGACTTGAAGAGAAGTGGTGACTGCACTCCTCTGCTTTATAGTTTTTTGCTGCTCTTCAGACGGCGATTATCAACATAGGCACGCGCCCCCACCAGGAGAGGACGTCCCCACTAACCCTTCAAAACTAAACGCCAAGGATGACATCGCACCTTTGAAAAAGATAGGTCCTCTTACGGAAACGTCGGCCAGCCAGTCGGAGGCATTTCCACTGTTAACCCTGATTATCCCACTACGTTCTTTCCGTCTGTCGGCTCTCATCTAGATCTTCGTTCGGTAACACGATGTAATATTAAAAAAAGTTTTGACTCTGCAATAAATGCATTCTTTCTAAATGTTCAGGAGCCTCCTGTCATGAACCTGAACAGTATAGTTGCCGATACAATGATAAAAGCAGTAAATTATCGACTCGTTCATTGTACAATTTCTTATGTGACTTTTGTCAGACACTCTAATGAAAACTGCAGTGACAGAAAAAGAAAGGAGAAAACAACGTGCTTTAGATAGCCTGGATTGGTATTTGCTCATTCACTGGTGGGACTACAAATTCTGGCAGCACTCTAGACGGCCTTAATTTCTTAACAGTTCTCAAAAATGTCATTTACAACCCACAGAAAAAGAAAACGACATGGTAGTTGTTCTCCTACAAATGAACAAATCCTAGCCTGCCACCTCGTAAATTTCTCAAGAGCTTTGTACGGAATATTTTTTCCAGGCAGAGCTCCAAATAAAAGTTGAGAATACCTTGTGCACTTTTTATATTGATTCCACTGCAGTGCAACACCTGCACTCCATACTACAGCTTGCTCACTAGAAACAAGTTGCACGTTCTGCACCGTGCAAATATTTAAATGCCCCAACCTTTACATCTTCCTACCTCACAGCTCAACGGCGGTGTTTCTTTCCTCACATACGCCACAATTTCTGCAAACGTCCCATCATATCTGCCACTGTGCTCTAGCAGGGCTCCTGCTGAAGTGAAATATTGAAGAATGACCATGACATCCACGCTTAGTTTCTTCAAAGCATCGTCTCTACGCGCCTGTCCCATTGAACGCGTTTTGAATATAATTGTAATTATCAAACTGCCAGGTTACCCTGCCAGTTACTTCTAGCGTCAGCCTCGTTCATAGCAATAATCTATACCAAAAAAACCTCTGCGACGCTGAGTACTTCCCAAATTACGCCCACTTGCCAAAAATGACAGCTTGTCAAAAAGGACGACACGCCAAATCTCGCATTCTTCTCTGAATAGGCAGTGGTGCTTAAAAATTATTCATTATCATGTCATTTCAACAATACAACATAGCCTTTAAGTAGCCTGTTTTCGACCTCAAAACTTGCAAGCATATTGCTTTAAAGGTAAGGTGGGGTGTTTTTATCGGCACTGGTTATCTGTACCTATGCACTTATATAGGTATGAGTCTGTATATCTATACATGTACAGGTTTGCCATTATTTCAGTGCGTATTATGCCTACAACTCTCTTTCAAATAACGTTCCACCATAGGTGAAGATGCCTTCTTTGTGGACAGTTGCATTATATTTTTGAGATAACATGTCCATCTATGTAATACGTAAAAATTACTTCAGTTCGAAGGAAGATGTGTAGTATGTTCTCGCTGCTTCGTGTTCTTGTTGTTTCCTGCTAGCGCCAAGTTAAAGCGACCGTGGGCCTCGTCAAGCCATTTTGTGGCTTTTAGCTCATGGCTCCCAACATCTGTATTTTAGGGGCGATGCTCCTTATAACGGCACCGGTTGATCCCTCGTAGCCGTCGTAGTGTGTAACAATTGTTACATTTTCACCTCCAAGGTGGTGCCGGTGGAAGATTTCTTCTGTGCGTTGTTGAACAATAAAGTTAGTGTTCAATGTACATGCCAGTGGCTGCTAATGGGGAATGAGAGACAGGAGCATTCGGTTTTTTGTTAACGCGCACGCTTCGATCCATTATAGCAGCTATTGGCATGTACATTGAGCACTATCTGACAAGAAAGGGTTGCTACGTTATACTCGCTGGGTGTAACCTCCTTAGTTTTAGAACGGTTTAGCGAGCGTTGAACCGCAGTGCCATGAATACAATGAACTAGTATATACTATGAACTCGAGGGGGTTAAAGGTGGGAAGTAGACAAGAAGCGCAAGTCGTAAGAAAGTGTGCGTGGGCCACCTCTCGTTTAGTTCTTGGAATGTCCACTTGATGGCGGTGCATATGCGGAATATATGACGAAAAGATGCGAGACGTTACTTGGAGTGTTGAATAGATGGACAAACGGACACACAGACAAATGCATGGAGGGACGCATGAACAGACGCAGGGGCGGATGCATAAATGAGCGCAGGGATGGATGCACGAACAGATGCACGCACGGACGGCCGGGTGGACGCATGGACGGTCACACAGACGGACGGAATCCGTTAATCCCTTAAACCCTTAATCCTAACAAATGCAAATTAGTTTCCTTCCACCGCCGCAAAAACCCACTCCAATTTTCCTATGAAATTGCTAACATGCCAGTCGAAACAGCCGTATCCTACAAGTATCTTGGTGTAACATTAACCCCTGATCTTTCCTGGCGAACGCATATCACTAACATGATTTCATCAGCCAACCGATCATTAGGATTCCTAAAACGTCACCTACGTCACTCACCGTATCACGTTCGTCTTCTAGCCTATCAGTCGCTAATCCGGTCCAAACTTGAATACGCATCACCCATCTGGAGCCCTCACCAAGTTTATCTGATCCACGCCATCGAAGCAGTTCAAAATCGTGCCGCTCGCTTCATTCATTCTTCTTATTCTTACGATGTCAGTGTTTCATCCCTTAAAAATGAATCCGGTCTATTAAGTCTTTCCCTTCGCCGCAGAATTGCTACGTTGTCACTGTACCACAAGTTGTATCACAGCTCACTCCGCCAACCACCTTACATCGCTCCCGCCGCACGCATTTCTCCCCGCACTGGCCATCCACTTCAAGTCTTCCGACCCCGATCTGGCACCTCAACATTTTCTGCATCATTTCTCTGCCGCGCCGCCAAAGAATGGAATGACCTTCCCCACGATGTTGTTTCAATCACCTGTCCATCACGTTTTATTCAAAGTGTGTCAATGCATCTGCAATGTTAATCTGTGGCTTTTGTATCTTTCTTGTACAACCCACCCCTTATGTAACACCCCCCTGTGGGGTCTTTAAGGAAATAAAGTGAAGTGAAGTGAAGTGAAGAACGAATGGACGGACTAATGCTTCGCCCCACTCTCTATCATTCACTCCCTGAGTATGCTGCTATTTTTTTAATAACTCGAGCTAAACAACTCTGACTAACAAATAACTATAGCAAGCCCTCAGTAGGCGATCTTAGCCCAGTTAGGCGCCCATTAGGTGCCGCTCTTCTGGTTCTCGCAACGCTTTCTCCGATTCCACTTACACGCTATCACCATACAGCAACCACAAGCGTCTGTGACCACAAGGTTAGAAAAATCCTTAACAGTAGTCGTGTCAGGATGACGTTTCATCAATCGCATTTGTCTTCCTGAAGGCTAGAACGTAAATGTTATATCCTTGAGTAAAAAAAAATCACAGCGTATCCATGGAGTGCATGACGGTGAGGGGGGTGCAGGGTCTGTCCGTCTATTCGTCCGTGTGTCCATTCGTACGTGCATGCGTCCGGGCATCCGATCTCGTTCGAGAATGCAGACGGCGCACGTAACACTGACGTGACGCGAGCCAAGGAAGCCGAGTGCAAGCGTCTTCCACGCGCCCGCTGCTCTGATTCGTCCATGCCCCACCAACTTAGTGCCACATGCGGTGACCATTCACGAGACTGAGAGAGGCATTCATTCTTCGCGTACCGAGGCACAGCCTGTGCAGCAGCCAATCAGATACCAGCGGTACAGCGTTATCTAGAATATCGTCACTCAACTGCACTTTGTGCGTCCATAAAATAGTGTCATCCATTACGCTGTTTTTGTGAGACTACCGTCTTTTTTCTCTTGTCTCTTCTCTCGGTTACGCGTGACGCGTGACAAGGTTAGGCTAAGATGAGCTTCGCTCCTAAGAGGATGATCCTGATTGGAGGTCTCGTGTTACCATGCCACCAACTTTCTACGGGTGTGCTGCCCTTTCAAGCGACTAGGACTTTCGTTCTGCCGAACACCATGCCAGAGGCGCGCTTGTGTAAATTTAACCAGTAGTTGCCTGGCGGCAGCAATTCTCTCCCTGCCATAGTAGTGGTAGATGCTCAGCTATTTCACCAAACCTCTGGTGGGTTAAGGTACACCCAGGAGCCTTCACAGAACTTTATCTTGCTACCTTTAAAGGTGAGTGCCCAGATACAACCGAGTGCTCAATCGTTGTTCTCTTCAAATCCTTGAGAAAAAGCGATGGGTTCCAGGTCGCCACTAGGAATTGAACCCTGTGCCTCCCACATAAAAAGCGGATGCTCTAACATTGTAACCACTGCTGTGGTAGCTCTGTTCTATCCTTGTAGAAGGCAACTTCGCTTGCTGGAACGTCGGCTCGACACAATCCTTATTTAGGATTTTTTCCACGCAAGCTTCCATCTTCTCCTTCCTGCTGTTTCTTTTTGTATGTCCACATGTATTTGTTTATTCATTGGTCATAGACTTTATCCATCGGTATAGTGATGTACAAGGACAGTTTAGAATTCCCAGGTCAATATTCCTTCTATGTACTATGGCATTCATTCCATGCTGCCATAGTATATGTCACACTATATGGCAGCCTTGAATGAATATTTCTGACGGTCCCTGTACCATCAAGCATTAAGCTGCATCCACATCAAACGGCGCTATACCTGTGAAACTCCACAAGACATCATGCAAGCTCTCTTTTATCGATGTACAATAAACATTCAGCTATCTCAAAAAACATGTCACATTTTTGTGTTATTACAATTTCTTAAGTGCAAAATCAACCATGTCTTTTCGTAGCTGTTCTTTGAAAAAGGTCACCATAGTGTCACCTCCATCAGACAAACTCGAGTAAAGTGAAAAAAGAACAAGCATTGATTATCTTTATCTGCAGCTACCGCAAAGTAGCAATATTGAGCAGTCTTAGATCAATTTCTATGCTCTTCGGCGTATCTGCGGTAAGCGTCGATGATGGAGCTGTTCCATGGCATCCAGGGAGCTGGATCCGTTATAAATTCGGTCACTGTCCCTATCGCCCGCTCCAGATATTTCCTAGAGCTATCTTCCAGTTTGTTCGTCTCTTCTTCAGTCAAACGCCTTTTCATAAACCCTTTGAATGCTTCAACCAGTGGACCGATAACGGGTGTGAGCACGTACACGTCGTACTCTAGTGGTATTGTGAAATTAAGCTGGTAGTCTTCAATTTCGATGGCCTTGTTTTTCCTGAAAAAAACAGAAAAAATTCAATCCATAAGCATTTCCATTCAACACCTCCCCTGTAGCACCACTCTCGTAGCAGGTACAATAAAAGTCTTCGTAAAACCACAAGCTTCGACTGACGCGTAGTTTGAAGGTTGTAGGTTCAGATTTCCGGAAATGGTGAATCTTTGCTGGCTTCAGTTAATTTAAACATACCACACAACAACAATTGAATCCCTCAATTTTTTTAGAAGTAATTTTCCCTTCGGGTCATTTGGTTGTGCCTAACATATAAAGAAGCCGTGCGTGCGTGTGCGTGTGCGTGCGTGCGTGCGTGCGTGTGCGTGTGTGTGTGTGTGTGTGTGTGTGTGTGTGTGTGTGCGCGCGCTCGCATCATGTGCGCTGTCCTTCAACACGACCTTGTATTGTGCGTGCGAGTGTGACAGACGTTCATGCCACGTAAATGTCGTGTGTCGTTGTGCAACTCGAATGCGAGAACAGACGCTACAGTGGAGTACCACATATTCTGCGTTGACGTGCACTGCTTGGAAGCATAATAGTCGCATAAGATTACTTGTAAATGCAAAGAATTTCATAGCGAACTTCGGCGACATTGAGCTATCTATCTATCTATCTATCTACCTATCTATCTATCTATCTATCTATCTGTCTATCTGTCTATCAATCTTTATATCTATCTAGCCACCTACGACTTTTTCGTCCTCCTGAACGTTTGGATAATGGTATCAAACCAAAATCGATATGTCATACTATGATTGTATGACGAGCCCAAGCGACTTGTCGTAACATGAAAACGATGACATGTATGTGATGCATGTTTTGAAATACATTTCATGGTCTTGCTGCTCTAGCAGTGCTTTCGTTCACATGGCATGCAGCAAAACTGGTATGGCATGACATGACTTCATGGCGATCACAAGGGACTGATTGTTACGTAGAAATAATGACATTGTTGTCATGTAAGAACATGACTACATGCCACGCTCATGAAGCGCTCGCGGTGGTTTTCTTAGTTTCGCATATGCCAAGTTTGGTATTACATCACGTAAATAAATGACGGAGGTATTTGACTGGGGAAAAGACGAAAATCATGGCATGCGTGTCATGTAACAACATGAGTACATGCCGCTTTTATGATGTGCTCACGGCCGTTTCACTAGCTTCAAACATTCTAAATTTGGTAGTACTTGACGGGAACAGAGGACGAAGGAAAATGACGCATCCAAACATAATAATCTTGACATGCGTCGCTAGTTCCACATATACTTGACTGCATGCCACACTCATGATGGTCTCGCGGCCGTTCCGTTAGCTTCACATTCATCAAATTTTCTAATATGGGTTGTGTATGAATGGCGAAGGTATGTAACTGGTGCAAACACGATAATTATGACGTGCGTGTCATGTAACGACATGCCTACATGCCGTGCTCATGATGCGCTCGTGGACGTTATGCTAGCTTTACATATTTCGAATTTGGTGTTACTTCATGCTAATGAATGGTGAAGGTAAAAACACATTCAAACTTGATAAGTACAATATGCATGTCATGTAAAACATGACAACATTCTACGCTCATAGCGTGCTCACAGCCTTTTCGCTAGCTCAACATATACCAAATTTGGTAGGACGTGACGATAATAGATGACGAAGGTAAATGACGCATCTAAACATGATAATTTTTGGCATGCGTGTCATCTAAAACATGACTACATGCTACGCTCACAGCACGCTCATGGCCGTTTTGATATCGCTATATATACCAAATTTGATATCACGTGACGTGAATAGACGGCGACGGTAAATGACACGTTAAAATAGAACATTCGTGACGTTAAAGTTATGTGCGGCATAATTTACGTCTGCCTCGTAACGCTGTGCTGATTTTAAGTGGCATAACCTTCCTCATTCGTGCTTCGCATATCATCTATTCTAATTAAACGTGGGATCTACCAGTTTTTTTTTTTTCAGAAACGACCTCTAAAACCGCCGTGCGCCGCTGCTTCCAAATGACAGCACTAAATATTTGCGTCAACCATTCTAGTAAACGTGCGAGCAAGTGAAAAAAGAAAGTATGAAAAAGCGTGAAGTACTTAACCTCACCTTTTGCACCCGTAGATGTGATTGTGGCAATTTGTCAGGATCTCCCCAGTTTAAAAGGAAATGAAAATAAAAGTAAACTACACTCACTCTTTCACCTTGAGGACCACATCAACTCCCATTATTCTAACGTCCATTCGTAACCGCACAGATGGACTCTCTATGGTGGCGTACAACTGGACCCTAATATTCTCCATAGCGAGGGCGACGCGGGCTCTGATGCCGCATCGATCGGTGACAGCGTAATTGTCTCCTCCTCGGCGAAGGAAGCCCAGACCGTCCACAGTCACGTTTGTTATGTGGACGTGCCAGCCATTCCATGTGACATCATCCACGTCAGTGAGCACAAGTGGGTCGAGATTCGACGCCATCGTCATGCGCTTGATGCTGTAGTCAAATATTCCCCACTTGCTGGGATCTTGCCAGGGGCCCAAGGGATTGTTAGACGGAGACGGAGGTAAGATGAACACAGGAATGAAGCTGGGGTCTTCTCGTGGTTTTTTAATATCTGAAAACAGCAAATAGTAAATATGAGTGCACTGCCCGTTTCAGGCAGAGACGCAGATTTGGGCTTACATTAGCAGGCTGTTGTGTTAGGAGGTCAAATTGAAGAACCCCGGTGGCATGAATATTTCTGAACAGTGATATTTATAGTAGGTTTGTCACAGACTGTGGCCACTCTGGCGTGGTCGTGTGCTTTTAAATTCTTAATTGTGCCAGGCAGGCGCTAATACCTTTTAACACAATTGAAAGCTAGGCCAGTTGTTCATACTGCTTCAACATATACAAACTCAGCGCAATGATTAGGGATACATAGAGCAAAAAAATGCCCCTGTATCTGTATGTTGCACAGCAAATGTCGTCTAAATACGATAGTCTTGCGAGTGGAAAGAGTAAACAAAACGTTTATTTGATGTTCTGCGCGAGAAAATCGGTTAATTGTATTCTGTGAGCGCTGCGTCAGAGAGTCTCGATCCGTGCAGCGAAAGCGAAAGAGCGCCGCGAGGCACGTTATACACGAGTGCCATCTGGCAGTTATCTTCGAAAATGAAGGAAGGAGTGCGCGCCCGCGAAGAAAGATGTGTGCCTGTCTCGGAGGCGATAAAGTGTAGAACACAAAGCAATGGGCAGGTTTAATCACCGTGCCGTTTTACGAAAGCGTTGGAAACACCTGCCTTTTTGAGAATCACGTCGCACTGTCAGCGCAGCGTGATAAACGCTATGGTCCTTAGAATTACTTGTGTGTGCCTTCTCTAGTATGAAGACACTCATGCGAAACATCGACGTGTTGTTACGGTGTCTCAGCTATGCACAATAATTGCTTTTAATTGACAATCGCACAAATAATAACGCTGAAACTTTATCAATATTGGTGGGCACTGCGGATGGGGTTGGCCGTTTGGCATATCGTTTGTAGCCGTTTTGAGTACGATTACCATGAACAAACAGACAAATGTACAGACATACAGAAAGACAACAGACAGACCAAAGTTTTGGCGTCGAAGGTCCCCAAGAAAGACTATCGTATTTAAAAAGGGGAGGGGAAGGGAGTGCGAAGAACAAACCACAGCGTGATAGTTTGTCCTCCAATACTTTCTCTCTGCGTCGTGTTTGCTCTTGGCTGGAATATGTTCGTAAGCTCACAGTCTTCGTTCGTCAAGGCCAATTGCGTGACAATACCACATGCCACAGCGACAATTACTGGTGCACGTAGCAGGGAACTCTTGAAGCACTGCGCTGGTATAATTAAAAGAGCACCTGAAAAATAATGTTGTCAAAATGCACTGCTGTAAACGCTCATTATCGTGGGCTTCCCAGGGCCGGGAAAATGTAACAATGAGCTGACTGCCAAATTACTGAAAGTGTCAAGGCAACAACTAAAGAAATGTACATTGCATTAAAGCCCACTTTCTTTTTTTCAATACGCACATTCTGTACTTATTTCGCATTGAGACAGTGTGACAGCCAAGATTCCGTCATTCGGGGCTTCGTTCACAATGTGATCATGGTGCCAGACAATCGTGCCTGACTAACCGAAACATGATGCCCCCCACTCTTTTCATGCGTACTGCCAACACCACGACGCACATATGATGTTTTTGCGCAGCTGAAATGGCTTTGAAATAAGAGTTCATTCGTCACGTTGTAGAAACAAGACTTTTTTTTTCAGCATACCGATCACGACTGAGAGCTCTTCAGTTTCAACGAATTCCACGATGTTTTAAATTTTGTGACGTTTAGTGCGCATTTCATCAAGTTTTAATGAGGCAACTAAGTGCCGGATCCGCCTGTGGGCAAAGTCACGGCGAAGTTAGCGATGTGGACAGGGGCATCTTATTTCAGATGTCTGCGAAAGGCATTTTTGCGCGCTAGTGTCTCACATTTGCAGTGCGGTGCACTTGGTGTACCTCTGGTACTGTAAAAATTAACAAACAAATGTGTGACCAAGCGTCATAGAATTAAATACCAGTATGATCGATTGATTGATTGACCGAATAATTGAATAATTGATTGATTCAGATAAGTTCCCTGGTTTAAACGCTAAAATATGCATCGACCAATAAAGAACACACTTTACTTGACGTTTAGAAACCCCTTCCCCCCCCCCTAATGGAAGCTTTGTGGACAATCATTACTGTGCGAAACTATTTCAACAATGTTCCTGTATCCAAAAGAGGTGTAGGTAAAACATCAAGCCGAAAAGTGGGTTCTTTCTTGGTTGGTGTGTCCATTCGCATTTACAATGTGCGTGACCGGGCGACACGACTTGGTGTCAAACTTTGCATTTGAATAACTTTCATGACAACTACACTTATGCCATTCAAGAGTGCATGTGCTGTCGGGGACCAGAAAATACGTCTGAATAATACGATTTTCAGAATTGACGGGTATAGAAGTAAAGAATGGACTTTTAATGTGAAAAGCTTAACATTCTTAACTGGGTGTAAATGGTTTATTCTTTCTCTGAACCTTATTCTTTATTTCCATTGTAATCTTTTTATGCAATGGCAGGGGCCAAGCAAAAAGCTGCTCTAGGCAGCTTGAGGAGCTCTTCGCCTCCGTTCTCCAAGGTGGCCGCAGGGGGCGGAAGCGGCAAAAGACGTGCTTTGGTTATTATTTATATAATATCAACGACAATTAACAATTACAAAACACAAGCAAAATGAATAAATGCTACGTATTGTACAGTGCTTAAATATTGGGGCGCGTGAACGAACAATCTCTTCCATACTATACGAACTGCCATACGCTGAAGCACGCTATTCACAAAGCCAGTGGTAATTCATAAAAATAAAAAATCACTGCTTTGCCACAAAGGCGAAGCAATGAACGTGATAGCAACAAACTGGAAGGTCCCGCGCAGAATGACAAGCAGATCGAAATGTGCCCCACGTTTCTCAAGCTCAAATGACGCACGAAACGTAAAGATACCGATGAACACCAATAAGCTTCGTAGTTGTTACTTCGCAGTGTCTGAAAAGCGCGTCCTTATCGCAAAAGGAGTTAGTGCCACTTGCAGTAACCTTTGTGTGCCCCGTAACTACAGCGGAATCGTTCCAGTTCAAGCCCAACACCAGCCAGGACGTATGAGCCTCCCCACTGGGAGATAGGGGCGCGCGAGAGATCGTCCACTCTTTTCCTCTCCGCGGGCCAAAGTAAGCGTGAGAAATGAGAGCCGGCACGCGCTCATCGCGCCATCTTGCTGATAATTCTGAAAACACTATATTTCTCCCCCGATATGCCTGCTAAGAGCGGTAAGTTGTACATACAAATAGCTTGCCGTTTGAACGTGGAAGAAGGTATCCCTCGATGGCTCAGTGATTAACACCTCGCGGTCGCGACGCGGAGGTCCACGCACTGAAGTATATTTTATTTGTTTGTTTCTTAGGTTTCCATATATATAGATTCGTATATGTATACGGTGTTTGATATTGACGCCGATGCCGGCGGTGAAATCCAGCCGAGAGTGTCCTTATAATTACTATCGCCTCAAAAACACTGACAGAGTGACTCGATTAGTGAAGGTAGTTGACACCGGATATATGTCTGGTGTATTAAAACCAGAATTTTCAAGTGAAACTGCGCAATACATGCAATACATTTCCTTCAACATTTCCTTGCCATTACTTGTTGGTGATTGAGATACACACCGTACTTTACTGTGACTGGTGGCATAGATAGCTGTGTTTTATTGTTGGCAGGCTGTTTCGTTAAATAAGCTAATTTTTAATTTATATTGTAGCATCATACATAAAGTAGGAAACTATTATGGAAGTAAATAATAATGGAAATGCTATACTGCCTGAATAGGTTCTCAGTTTGATGTATAAAAGTGACATAAAACTGAGATATTTATAACTGACACTCTCATCACCTAGTAAAAGGCGTTTTCACACATTAAAACACCCATATAATAGAAGAACAAGAAAACGAAGCATGCATAACTCAGGGATAATGTAATTACATCAGTATAGAAGGCGCACATACACAGTAAACCAGGCACGCAATATAGCAAATTAAAGCTCCAACTGTACAGAGCCCTTGTGCTGCGCATCATAAATGGATAACTTTAAATATGTGGCCATGTGGCTATATGTCACGTTTAATTTCCATTGTGGGCAACGGGCGTATTGCTGCTCTGCAAATTGAATATTGCACATTCGCACAATACGCGTAAATTTGCAGCGTATGCTACAAATATTCTTAGAGCAGACAGACTTGTTAATTTTTCGAGTTACTTATGTTTCAAAGGAAGATATATTTTTTACCTCAATATGTTTTAAAGTTATGTATAGAAGGAGGTGAGCCTTCACTAACGGCACAAGACTACCTTATCCAGCACATGAGACATTAGCCGTATGTGGCTCTTCCTCCTGATGTGTCCCATCAGTAGACATATTGCTAGCGTTATCGTTCGGATAGTTGTATCGCTGCGCGTAGGTGACGGCGCGCACATTACTATATTAGAACACGTGGTCGAAATACACTAATGAAAGTAAAAACAGAATATCCTTTCAAGCAAACTATTTTGTGCTAGATGTAAGACTGTTGTTATAGCAGAAATGGCTTTCTAGGAGGAAAGTAAGAAGAAATAGGCAACCTATGCTTCTTGTATATTTCAGTAATAATGGTCACCTTTTGACAGTGGAACGACTCATGCGCAATAAAAAAAGCTAGCTGTGCCAACAAGGCTACCTACACAACGCCAATAACGATAAAGAAACGTTAAGCGCAAAAGGCGAACACCGTGGACACGCTGTGACAAGAACACCAAGCTGGGCCTTTCTGCTACTGCTGCTGCTGAACATCTATTGAGTGCAGTAAGCCAACTAGCCTACTTTAATGTCTGACGAAATTCTCTTTCTTTAAATCTGTAATAGCTCTCCTATGCTTTGAAAACGCCACCACTTTAGTAGACACGGCTTGTAAAAGTAAGGATGAATTCTGCAGTTCTTCAAAACTTCACGATTACTGTTCTCGTTTTTAAAGCAATATGCGACACAGCTTGTGACAACTATATGAAGTCTCCGTTATATAATAATATCTGGCCCAACACTTTTTAAGAGTAAGTTTTTACACGTTTATATTAGTCACCACCAGTGTGTATCATGCATTTTTATAGTCATCTATACATAATGACTTTAGGTGAATACCCAACTCTTGTCTTCATCACTCTCCTGTTTCTTTGTTACTTGATAGCTTTTCAAAGAAGAGGAAAGTGGCATAATTCACCTCCGATCTTCGTTCCATTTCTCGCAAAAAGCTCCACTTTGCCCAAGAACTGGTTCACAACATCGACAATTACTTCTCCCATATTTTCGTTGATTGCCTTCGCGATGCGACTTTCGGCGAGCCAGTTGAGAAAGTCGAACACCAGGCTGCTTCCATCCAGTTGGTAAGCCCTGAATCTCACCGGGGCAGACCAAAACCACAGCTCAGCGAGCTTCAGTTTATTCGGTGCTGGCCTGGAAAAGCAGGAGGGCAACAGTGTTGATACAGAGGTTCATCTTTTTAGTGACAAGGCACGGGATGACACAATGATTAGCAATGGTGTTTCTCAAAAAAAAAAACCTGGTTTATCCCTCGTCCCATACTTACGTGCAACAATAAAGTGAACCGCCGGCAATGAAATATGTAGCTCACTAAGATTCACTCGAGAAATATGTCTTGCGCTTGCGGCTGACTCGGCTTTAGGCTCAACAATATCATTCTGAACCGACCTCATTCAGACTAAGCTTCACTAAAATTTTCTTCGACCATACTCACTCGAACTCAAATTCACCAAAATATTTTTCATCCGAGCTCACACAGGCTCCCAGCTCCAAGTCTGAGAGAATTTGGGTAAGTCGACTCATGAGCGAGTTTTTCCACTAGTCAAATCTCTTCTCGGGAATACATTTGATTGTTTATTCTACATGTATCTATGAGATCTTGCGCAAAATATATCAATGTTTGGCAGCTATTCTTATCAAGATCCGGCTACACTCCATATCATCACTGTGTTAATGTGCAGAGACGTTCGGTAAGACACAGTGAAATGTACTTCGCAGCGCTGTGCTAACAGTGTTTTGAGCTTAGTGTCGGCAACTAGAGCACCTTGTCTGCATTTCTATGGTGATTTACGCCCTCCATAGCCTAGTTAGTGCACGATGCCAGCCTAACATTTCAACTACATATAAGTAGGGTGTAATCTGCCACTCTATTGGGCGCTAGCCTTCGGGGACAGCCGTGCTCTGCATGACGCAGTATGTCTTTTAATAATAAATTCGAAGCTTTTTTCAGCGAACTTCGGTGACATTGAGCGTATTTATCTATCTAGCCACCAACGACTTTTACCTCTCCTGGCCGTTTCGATAATGGTATCGATACCAAAGTTGGTATAACATAACATGACTGTATGAAAAACATATCTACTTAGTCATAACATTCAAAACATGACATGGATGTCATGAAGATTATGATATGTATTTCTTGGTGCTGCAGCTCTGGCGGTGGTTTCGTTAACATGACATCTTGCAAAACGGGTATGGTATGGCATGAGTGCATGGCGGACATGCGTGACATGCGTGTAATGTAACAACATGACTACATGTGACGCTCACGCTGCGCTCGCGGCCGTTTCGCTAGCGTTACATATACTATTACAGTACGTGAATGGTTGACGAAGTTATGTGACTGGACCAACAATGATAATCATGAGATGCGTGTCATGTAACAACATGACTACATTCCACGCTAATGATATGCTGGCGGCCGTTTCGCTAGCTTCACTTAACCAAATTTTGTATTACAATACGTGAACGGATGATGAAGGTATGTGACTAGTAAAGACATTAAAAACGTGAGATGTGTGTCATGTAGCAACATGACTACATGCTACGCTCATGATGCGCTCGTGGTAGTTGCGCTTGCTTCACATGTACCAAACTCGGTATTACGCAGAGCGAACGGACGACATAGGTGAATGGCATATCCAAACATGATAATCACGACATGCGTGTCATGTAGCAACATGACTACATGCCACAAAGATGATACGCTCGTGGCCGTTTCACCAGCTTCACATATGCCAAATTTGGTATTACGTGGCGTCAATGGATGACGAAGGTATGTGACTGGTAAAAGCATGATAATGATGAGATGCGTGTCATGTGATAACATGACTACATGCCACAGTAAAGACGCCAATACTTTTCGACGTGACGTGGTGCGCGTGCTCACTGGCGTTCATTTTGTCGCGTCACGCCAGCGTCACCACGCCAGGCGCCGGTCCTGCCATATATTTGCAGGCGCGCGCCGCCCTGTGTCGCTTTGACGCATGCGCGTTTCAGCGTGTCCGCCGTCCCTCCGTTACGAAAAGAGGAACACGCAGTGTTGTTTAGGTAACGCATCGACGCGAAATGCAGCATGTCGCATTTCGCGCCGGTTGTCGTCGATCCGCGCCGACGGACGCTGGTCGCGCCGGTCGAGCCTGGCGTCAGACTATAGAGTGCTCGCGCTTTGCTAACGTAGCGTCGCTGTGCCCAGCATGCGCGTGCGTCAACGCTACATTGGAGTATATTGGGTCCTTCATGATGCACTCACAGCCATTTTTCTGTCTCCACATATACCAAACTTAGTGTTACGGGACGTCAATTGATGACAAAATATATGACTGGTGCAAACATGAGAATACTGTTACGCGTGTCATGTAAGAATATGACAAAATACCACGCGTATAGCGTGCTCGCGGCCTTTTCGCTAGCTCCACATATACTAAATTTGGTATCACGTGACGTGAATAGATGACGAGGGTAGAGACACATCCAAACATGATAATCATGACACAAACGTCATGTGCGGCATCATTTGCCTCCACCTAGTAACGTTGTGCTGATTTTCAAGTGACATAATAACATTTCTCATTCCTGCTTCGCATACCATCGATTCCCACTGTACATGGGATCTGCCATTTTTTTATTTGTCCCTATTATGCTTCTGTGCTGCCTATCATACA
Organism: Rhipicephalus microplus; assembly: GCF_043290135.1. Taxonomy (NCBI): domain Eukaryota; kingdom Metazoa; phylum Arthropoda; class Arachnida; order Ixodida; family Ixodidae; genus Rhipicephalus; species Rhipicephalus microplus. The sequence goes on along the minus strand of NC_134700.1, from coordinate 81,525,361 downwards.
ATATAAATTTTATTGCGCTGCCGAAATATTGAGTATTGTCTTCTTGCCCTAGCGTCAACAAAAAAATCTGTATTTCGGTGCAGTTAGTGTAAGCAGAATTTTGTGCACTCTGATTTTCTGTTTGCAACATTGCAATTACTGCTATATAAGTGCTTGGCCTGAGATTTTTTACGCTGCTGATTGGCCTTTGCAGACGTTCGCGCATACTTTGTGGCATATGTCACAAGTATTATGAAATTGTCAAAATTTCATGACATGGTGCCGCTAAGGTTTTCCTTTCACACCTTGACATTTAGCACTTCTTTTTGTTGGGATGGCGCCTAATGCATAGTATGATGTTCTTAAACGGCTAAGTGGCATAAACTTTAAATTATATTGGCAAATGGATGGTGCAAATTACACTTAGCGCAAATCACACTTACACATAACCACACCAACATCCACTCACTCACTACAGTTCTTACAAGCGTCGAAAGGCGAAAAACTTGTGTAGATATGGTCGGCATGCCTACAATCATTGAATTCTCGGACATGCATGTCTACTCAGTAAAGGAGCAAGAGGCACGTGCAAAAGGTATGATGGCGTGAGGAGCCACGGAAAGCTACCCGATGATATGCACCCCTGCCACGTCCGCGCACGCAATTGGTGGTGGGAGGGCTCGTGGCGCATGACCCGCGCCATGTTAAAAAGCCCGATAAGATGAGATAGATTTGTGCTACGGATGGCAAAACGAAGAAGGTCTTAGTAGACATCGTACTTCCCGCGACGACAGCGCCCATAACATAGATTTGAAGGTAGCGGCATGAAGGTGTTAGAAAGCAGCCGTCTCTCTCGGTAAATTACGGGAGATGCTCTCCGGACACCTCGTAACAGCACTTTCCGGGATGTCTGCCACTCTTTCTTTCTTCACAAGATAGCTGCAAACCGCCACTTGACAGTCCAGGGAGTGCACATCGTGGGTAAGCCCTAACCTGCTAAGGCCCACGACGACCGTAGTACGAGGCGGAAACAAGCGGCACACTTAAATAAACGACGACCAATGGCCACCGTACGACCACTTCAAGGACTACAACGACGGCACACTTCGTCATAGCGGCAATCGCACATCACGAACAGTAACATAGTGAATACGCGCAACCATTTGAATAGCCACTGAGCATAGTGGCTATAGACTTGCTTGGGGCTAAAAAAAAACTTAAGCTGGATTTGAGCTAGTTCTTGCTTTTATTATTATGAATATGCTTCTTATTTAGTTACATTTTGAGTGCCCGCAGACTTTTTGGCGATATTATTGTTCCATAAAGATTACTTATACTACCACGGTCACCCTTCTCTCTCAATCCATCCTTTGCAAGCTCTCCCGAGATGATCATGACAGCGAGGTACTCGCATGCCTGCGAATACGGCATGAATAGCAGACGACATAAAGGCCCATCGACGCTAAGAAGTTTTCTCCACATTACGCTAGGTGCCGACACCATTCAATCTCGACGGCTTTACCATCGTTTGGCTTACGTTGACACCTGGTGGTACTTACAATATTCGTTTACCACTATTCCTCGGCACATGTTTATGCCGACCACTAACGCCAAACATTATGATTTAGCCCTTCCGCTAGCTGCATTAGTTGAGCACATCTGGGCACGGCATTGCTACATCCCGCGAAGGACATGGCATCAAGTATGGCGTAACACTCGTTATGAGAACACTCTATATGAGAACAGTGACAGTGTAGTCATATCAGGAGAGAACGCTGAGGATGCGCTCCCCAATATTTAAGGTTGACTACACCTCGCTGTTGCTTGCACATTGTGTAAAGCCCTAGTTGACTGAAAGTTTGTGTGTACGGCTACCTAATCATCCAAAGCTACGAAGCTTTTGGGACAAAGCATCTTAAAGTCGAGGCTTGCCTGCTGTTGGCGTTAATGCAGTGTGCCATAGCTGTCGCTGACTTTGACGAAGGTGCTGATGAGGGTGAAGAAAAAGAATGTCCCAGACCACACTTTCTCTTTCTGCAATCACGGCACAACACATGCAAGATACCCACTATACTTCATGATGATGATGATGATAATGATGATGATGATGATGATGAAGAGGATCACGGACATCGGCTGGCTTGTGCAGTATATGACGATGCGTTTCGTATGACTGGAAACAGACAACCACCAGGAGAACGTGCCAAGACCTCATCTTCGCCATCTTGATGCTAAATTTCATACGACAAAGCAATAACATTGCAGAAAAAAACAAAATTCACAACTCAGCAAAGCATGCTACTTATGACCTCAAAAGCCATCACTCTACACTTCTTTGTCATTCACATGCGTGTGCAGTCAATGTCACCGCTGACTTACGGTAAGTTTGAACGAACCCATTACTTCACCCACTCATCGTTATTCACTTCGTCGATAGGACGTGTGTTTTTCTGTTGGTTTTTTTTGTTGCGCGCATTTTATCTACGTATTTTCGTGACACAAACACGTCTTTGAAGCCTTGGTTGATAAACCACCTTCTTGTTAGAAATAACGTACGCATTTTGTCTGCATTACCATAGCGGCATCACAAAATGTGTGGACGTCTGCTTAACTTGCTAAATAGCATATCTTGCTCCATAACGAAAGTGGCATACAAGAGTGAGAAAACAGGACTAAAATGGCTGACAGACGATTTCATCCATATGATAACGTGCCTAACGATTACGCCCTAAAATCTTTCCTGAAGTCCCGTGGGACTCATACCCACGTACCGTGGCCCGCGGTATGTCACACGCAATTCACAGTCTATATCAAGCCAGGTACCGTGAAACCTAAAACATTCTGCATGTATGTTAAACAATGCAGATGTATGCCATTTCTTAAGGTTCGCGGTTCTAATGCATTAGTTGAATGCTTCAAAATTTTTGCAGCGACCCTTAGCCTGCAACCACGTATTGCAAAAACAACAGATCGCAATAAATGCATTACATCTGCACTTCTGCGCCAGCTTTCGAGTTCGGATAACCTGATCTCACCACGAAAATATTCCAATAGGGTGCACGGTGCCCTACACCTGTCTTTTGAACGTATCTGTTATCTGCCCTTGAAACAGGGCTATTGCGATTCGCTAGTAAAAAGTCAGAGCACAAGACATTCGATCTTCTATGATGTTGTAGAAAAAAACTTTAAAACTCTGAAGCAACCATTTTGAAAAGTTGTTTTGGCACTTTGACAAGGGTTAGTAATGGGTCCTGTAGAAAAGGTCCGTGCCAGACACCGCACTAATTCACCTCCAAGCTACGTGTTCAGTTATTTGGTCTTGTTTTTTTCTCGTGTGAGTACGAAGATACTCTCGTCTGAAATCAACGCAATGGCGCTGGCCAGGATAACGGTGGTGACTAGTGCTCAAGGCCGATCGAGAGCCGCGGACAACGAAAGGTGAAATCTTTTTATGGTTAAAAACGGCTCCACCATTTCTTTCAAGAAACCCCCGAATATCAATACTTCATAGATTGTACTCAGAAAATCGTGGGGTACCTGGAGTGTAAAATACAAACCACACTCCTCCTCATCTCAGTGTGCATTGATATATTTAGACAAACTTACTCTTCGGCGTATATGAAGAGCTCAATCCTGGGTATGTAGATGTTCACTTCTACGCGGGCGTCTACGGGTGCAGAGCGGACGGTTCCCGTGTACGTCACTGCAAGCGGCCCACCGTCAATCTTGAAGTGGGCTGTGATGCCGCTGTCAGTGGCGTTGATGTAGCTACGCTCCCATCGTTTTAGGTTCGACAGTCCGTACAGCTTTCCTTCAGAGAGACGCACATGAAAGTCAAATATTTTCGTGAATGTGCGCCGAATATCTTCCAGCGGAAAGGCTTCCAAGGATGGCATGCTCAGCACCTTCGCTAGCCCGATGTCGAAGAGGGTGTCACCATCACTGCAAGAAGGATCTGTAAAATAAAAGTGCACAAATAAGCTACTTGTGAAGGGTAGGACATCTACCTCATATAAAAAAGATGCTGGAATTCACTGAAACTGCGTGATACGCATAGGCTAGGTATATTTTGATTATTTTTCCGAAGAGCTTTGTGTTCACCGGGCATTTAATTCATCGCTCATTATTGCAGCTTAGCTAGATGCTATTGTTGATACTGAAGCAAAAACTAAACAGGCTGCTCGGCGTACTCAAAGTGCATTCAGTTTTCAAAGCGCGTCCTCATTGTCGTGATACCAAGCTCACTTCTTGGGGAAAATTGCAGTAGATTCCTTCGATTGCGTTAAAGGATTTCATTTGTTGTAGTCTAAGGAAACTGTGTCATACCGGATATTTTGGCTGAGGGCCAAATATGGTCAGTATTCTAGCCTTAATTTGTGTACAAGGCAGTTCCAGCTCTTCGCCAAGGCAGAAGGTGTGCGACTGGAAAGTATTATTCTAGAAGCTCATCACATGCCTTCCAAGGTTCATTTCGGTTCCGACACTCCAGGCAGAAGCACACCTCAGTATGTTAGACGATCTCATCAAACAAGGCAACAAAAACAAAGCATGTTCCAGCAGCTGCTGCTTTGGCACATTACATGAACCCTAAAGCCCCTTCACTTTACGAGCCCACGCTGTCAGTGTCACCGTGGGATTATTGCCAAGTGACCACGAACAAGCTCACGGGCCGTATCCGTCTAAAGGTGCAAATGTCTTAGTGTACCCTGTTCCACCCTTTATTTTCGCCATCTCAGAAACATGAACTGAGAGCATATTTTGATTCCGGATTGACATCATCTATACTGCAATCATCCACGGTGTGTCTTTATCACCCAAAACATACTCGTTTTATTTATTTATTTATTTGCATTTATTGAAGTACCCTAAAAGCCCACTAGGAGCATTATATAGGGGAAAAAACATAAACAGAACATAATTTTACAGAGAATGAACAATGGCAGGTTCATACAATGCTATATATATATGCATATATATGAGGGGCCGTAGCGTTGCATATAGTCCAGTAGATCCTCCGTGAGTGGTCACAACGTGGTTTATTTCGACGTTTCAGCCTAGAGTCTGGCCTTCATCCTGATGAAGGCCAGACTCTAGGCCGAAACGTCGAACGAAACCACGTTGTGACCACTCACGGAGAATCTATTGGACTAATATATATATATATATATATATATATATATATATATATATATATATATATATATATATATATATACATATATATTGTACAGAAATTCGTAGAATCTAGTGACAAGACAAGAACAACAACAAGAGTAAACATCAGATAAAGGAATTATGAATGAAAATAACAGGGATGCAAATACGTTAGTAATGCAGAATTAAACAAAGAAAGCTCAGTTATTGTAGCTGTCCTGGAAGGTAATTTATTCCATTACTTTATCGATAAAAGTAAAGGCGAATTTTTGAATTTTTCTGTACGGGCGAAGATAGGGTTGCCTTTGAAAGAATGATCGGTGCGACTAGAAGTACGAGGTGGTGGTAAAATATGCGTTCGGGCAAATGATGTGTTAGAGTAATACAGGGTGTCGGAGCTAACACGAAGAAGATCCAGCCCTGAGAGCGTTCAGTCTTCTAACTGACGTTTTCATTATCGTGCTGCATCCGCCGCGCGGCCTATTGCCAACTTCTTCTTTGACGAGAGCGCCGCATTCTGAGGTGCCACAGGGCTTCCCCCCCCCCCCAATAGAGCGAGAGCCGTAGGAGTCACCAGAGGAGTTGCGCAGTGGACATGCTTGGATGTGGGCATCCAGACTGAAGATTGAAACCCCGCGGCCGCGTGAGCGGCGATATACGCAGGTTTCAGTCGATCAGCAGCCACGACGTCTTCACGGCCATTGATGTCCAGCGTGAACGTCTTAGGTGTACGATGGAGTACGCGGAATGGGCCATCATAGGCTGGTGTAAGTGGTGGCCGCATTTTGTCACGCTGAATGAATATGCAACTTCAGTCATGCAGATCCTGGCTGACGAAGAATGATATGTGGGGTTTAACGTCCCAAAGCCATCATATGATTATGAGAGACGCCGTAGTGGAGGGCTCCAGAAATTTCGACCACCTGGTGTTCTTTAATGTGCACCCAAATCTGAGCACACGGGCCTACATCATTTCCGCCTCCATCGGAAATGCAGCCGCTGCAGCCGGGATTCAAACCCGCGACCTGCGGGTCAGCAGCCGAGTACCTTAGCCACTAGACCACCGCGGCGGGGCAAGGCTGACGAAGAAAGACTGTGGGTGTCGGTGGGCAGGAATAACTGGAACAAGGTATCTAAAGTTGGTGCGGAGCACTTGAATGTACGTGGAGGCATCGTGAGCAGAAAGTGGCGATGATGGCTCGAAGAATTCTTTTGGAAGACGCTGGGAAACGCCATAGATTAGTTCTGCTGATGAGCAGCTGAGATGCACTTTCAATGCTGATCGGATGCCCAGAAGTACGAAGGGGAGGTGGTCGAGCCAACGTTCCCTTGGCTGGTGAGCAGTGAGGGCAGCTTTTAGTTGTCGATGAAGGCGTTCGACCATTTCATTGGCGAAAAGATGGTAGGCAGTTGTGTGGATGAGTCGAATGCCCAGGATATTGGCAAGTACGGTGAAAAAGGCTGATTAAAATTGACGATCGCGATCAGTGGTGACGACAGAAGGGCACCCGAAGCCCGACATCCAGCCATTTTTGAAAGCCTTGATAACTGTTGGTGATGTAGTGTCGGAAATTGGAAACGCTTCCGGCCACCTGGTGAAGCGATTCACACATGTCAGCAGGTAACAGGCTCCTTGCAATGACGGAAGAGGGCCGACAATGTCGAGATGGACGTGGGAAGACCTTGCGTCTTGAGGCCGAAAGGGCGATGTTGCCATGATTGTGTGACGGTGAACATTAACCTGCTGGCACCCAAGGCAGGTTCGTGCCCAGTGTCGGACATCAGCATTGATGCTTGGCCAAAGGAAACGAGACGTGACTAGCTTCTGGGTCGCACGAATACCAGGATGACTCGAGTTGTGCAATTGATCAAAAATTGCAGGATAAAAAGCTGAAGACACAAAGGGCCTAGGGTCAACAGTAGACATCTCGCACGTTATTGTTGAGGTAGAAAATGTAAGCAGCAACTCAGTGAACGATAGAGACGTGGATGAAGAACGAAGACGATGCAGCTCAGGATCGTTGCTTTGGGCAGCTGCTAGCTCTTCGATGTCTAGTGGTGGCTGGGTCGACAAGGCATCGGTGCGGCATAGTGCATCAGCAGCAGCATTTTCCTGCCCATTTACGGGTCTGAGATCCACAGTTAACTCGAAAATAAAGCATAGTTGACAAACCTCCCATGCAGTATAATTGCTTTGATTGCGATGGAAGACAAACATCAGGGGCTTGTGGTCTGTAACGACGTAAAAGTTCCGGCCCTCCAATAAACGATGAAAATGTTTGATGGCAAGGTATACTGCGAGGAGTTCTCAGGCAAATGTACTGTATTTTGCTTCCGGTGGTTTTAGTTTTTGCGAGAAAGACCAAAGGGGCTGCCAACCGGATACATGCTGCTCGGGAACGGCGCCAACTGCCACGCTTGATGCACCGCTGATGAGACGAATTGGGGCATCAGGGACGGGGCGTATGAGCATGGTGGCGTCTGCCAGAGCCTTCTTGGCAGTTGTCGAAAGAAGATGCATCGTCCTGAGTCCACTCCAGTGGCGCAGCCGGGTTTTTTTTTTAGCTATTAGGTCGGTCTAGGGCTTTAGGAAGGTGGCGCACTTTGGAAGAAAGCGGCGATGGAAGTCTAGTAGGCCCAGAAAATTTCGGCGTCTCTTTGGTGAAGTTGGGGGTTGAAAGTCTTGAATAACTTTCACTTTGCTGGCGAGTGGTTGGATGCCCTTTGAAGTGACAAGGTGGCCTAGAAATTCTATTGTAGCGACGCGAAAAGAAGCACTTATTGGGATTATTTACGAAGCCGCAATCATCCAGGTGGTGAAACAGGGTGCGCAAGTGGGCTTCATGCTCAGCGTTGGATGAGCTTGCTACAAGGAGGTCATCAAGGTAGGCAAATACGAAATCGAGACCTCGCGTGACCTCGTTGATAGTTCGTTGAAAGGTCTTTGCAGAGTCGCGCAATCCAAAAGACATCCTCACATATTCAAACAGACCAAATGGGTTGGTGATAGCTGTCTTCGGAATGTCGATGGGCCCTACAGAATTCTGGTGGTAAGCCTTCACTAAGTCAATCTTGTGCGCCCAGCCAAATTTGAAGTGAAATCCTGTATGTGAGGAAGTGGATAGCGGTCTGGTAACGTGTGGGCGTTGACGTGGTGGTGATCCTCACATGGTCTTTAGTCGCCAGGATCTTTCTTCGGCACCATGTGGAGTGGTGACACCCAGTTGCTGGACGAATGCCGCGCAAGGCCAAGTTCAAGCATGTGCTCAAATTCGTGACGGGCGATGGTGAGGCGCTCTCCAGATAGTCGACGGGGTCGTCTAAAAGTGGGAGGTTCGGTGGTCAGAACGCGGTGAGTGATGGAATGCTTCACTGGTGACTCTCTCTTGTGCCACTTCGTGATGCTGGGAAAGTCGGTGAGTTTTTTGCATTCAGCGAAGCAGGTGTGAGAACTCGCAGTCCCGTTAGCAAGAAGTACACAGTACACCGTTGATAGAGAGGTGTGTGTTGAGGTCAATGAGGCGATGAGTATGCACGTCCACAGCAAGGTTGAAAAAACTGATGAAGTCTGCTGCAAGAACAGCTTGCGAGACGTCAGCGAGGATGAAAATTCAGCGGAACGTACGACGTAGTCCAAGGTCAAGTGTAAGAGAGCGTTGGCCGTATGTGCGAATGGCGGAATTGTTGATCACTTGGAGTGGGCAGGTCTGTTTGTTGCGACGGAGATCTGCATACGTGGCCGGGATGACGCTAACCTGGGCTCCTGTGTCCAATAAGAAGCAAGCGCCAGTGATCTTACCAGAAAGATAGAAAAGGCGGCATGATTTTCGACCAGTACCACTTGCCGCCTTTAGTGGCCAGTCGTCGCATTTCTTCGACCAGGAGCACGGATGAGTGCACTTGTGAGCATAGGCACCGAATCGACGGTGGTACCAGCACATGGTTGAGGATGATACGTCCCACGGCGCGTCGGTTAGCCGAACTTCCGGAGAACGTGGGGGCGTCGGGGAGCGACTATTTGGAACCTGGGTGACGGTCGACGATGCGCAGGTACAATGTCATCGAGCGCCTGACAAGGGCGTCTAAGCAGTTCTCGATGATCGCTAGTGCCGGTTCTGCAGCGGGGGCTGGTGGCGGTATGGTAACAGCGTTGAAGCTATGTGCCCGCGAGTAGTTTGCCACTTGGTCAGCTATTTAAGCCAGTGTGTCTACTGGGACATCTCCTGCAGCTACGAGGACCAAAACCATGCTCTGCGGTAAGCGCTGGAGGAACAACTCACGCAACAGCGTCTCCTCTTGGGGCTGGAGGGGCCGCCAAGAAGCTGGCGCATGCGTCACAGGAGCTGTGATGGGCGACGATCACCCAGCTCTGTAGCCGTGATGAGCTGTTGGAGTCTGCAGTGTTCGTACTCAGACTTGCGGAAAATGATAGCTGCCTTCAACGTGTCGTAGGGATGGCTCGAGTGCGGTGACGCTAAAATATCTTCTAAGTCGTCGGCTACGTCTGGAGATAAGCAGGACATCATATGCCAGTACATGGTCTAGTAGCTGGTGATTTGCCGTAGACGGAAGTGCATCTCGACCTGCAAAAACCATGTGCTTGGGCTGTTGCGCCAAAATGGTGGCAAGTTGACATGGGGAATCGCAGTGACTGCAGCACCGCTAGGTCTGGCGTTTTCTTGGGCGTCAGGACCAGTAGGATTGGCGGTAAAGCCGGCGAGACCCATGCGGGATTATCGGGGCTGTGTGTTCTTTATCGGGTCACCATTAACTTTCAGAGCTAACACGAGGAAGATCCAGCTCTGACAGCGTTCAGTTTTGGAACAGATTTTTTTATTATCGCGCTGCACCCACCGCGTGGCCCAATGCCAACTTCATCCTTGACGAGAGCGCCGCATTCTGGGGCGCTACAAAGGTATAGAAAAAGGATAATGTGGAAAATTGCCTGCACACAGCAAGTGGTGGTATATTCAGCTCTACATTCAAAGATGAAACGCTTTATAATCGTGAGTGTGATGATAAGATTGACTGAGCTGCTTTATTGTGAACGGCTTTCATAAGATTAGTAAGTTTGATGTGGTGGGGACGCCAAATTATTGATGCATATTCCAGTGAAGGGCGCACAAGGAAATTATATGCTTTAAGTCTTGTGTCCATGTCGGCTAGATATAAACGTCGTTTCAGAAGGCCTAGTTTCTTCTGCGCTTTACAAGTAATGCGTTTTGTGTAGTCAGTCCAGTTAGTCTTGAATCGGTAAGGAGGCCGAGGTAGTTTACCGTTGTAACTGAGTCTACTATTTTATCGTTTAGTACATAAGTATTACATTGCGCCTTCGAGACAGAACTGAATGCCAAGTGCCAAGTGAAGATCATTTGTAAGCAGCGCATGGCGGAAGCAGTGCCGTGCCCGATGGTGTTGGCGGCTGGCTCCAATTTGTGCTTTGCTCCGCTTGCGTCACCGGTAAACATGCCCAATCCGGGTTGCCAGGAGTTGGAAGCGGATGCATCCTGACCCGGTGGGGTCCGAGCAGGACCGGACTAAGCGGTGGTGGCTCGTCGAAGTGCAGCGGGAAAAAGCCAGGCAGCCAAGAGTGTACGGTCCATAACAGTGTGGCCTGGAAGAAGATCATTTGTGAGCAGCGCATGGCTGAAGCAGTGCCATGCCACCACCGCTTAGTCCGGTCCTGCTCGGATCTCCGCCGGGTCTTGATGCATCCGCTTCCAACGCCTGGCAACCCGGATTGGGCATGTTTACCGGTGACGCAAGCGGAGCAAAGCACAAATTGGAGCCAGCCTCCAACACCATCGGGCACGGCACTGCTTCCGCCATGCGCTGCTCACAAATGATCTTCTTCCAGGTTAGTTACTTGAACCATGCCGTGTACTACAAAACGAACAATTACTGCCTTATTGCGGTGTCGTGCCCATTAGAGTTGTCTTGCGTTAAAAGACATATCTTGAATTGTTCATTATGCTTATCTTCTTCCCTTGTTCACTTGCTGCTCTTGCTGGCGGGCGATGTTGAATCGAACCCCGGCCCGATGAGTAAGGCAGAGGGTGTTGCCTTCGAATCGGCTTTGGGGGCAATTGAGAAACTGCGTACTGAACTGAAGTCTGTTTTGCTTGAACTTCAAGGTATTAAGGCGGAACAAGCAACTACTAATGGAAAAATCCAGAATCTGCTCTTGAAAGTAACTGCTCTTGAAACCGGTGCGATCGATCCAGGTTCCCCTGAAGTAGCTCCTTCTCAAAATGCCTTGCATGATATCTCAACTCAGCTACAACAAATAACTTCCAGATGCGACGATGCAGAAAGCAGATTAAGACGTTCCAACGTGATATTTTTCGGTTTAGAGGACGACTAAAAAAAATTGGGCAGCGTCTAAAGAAAAGGTCATCAAATTCTGCGCAGAAAAACTCGAAGTTGCCACTACAAGTGTGCAGTATGAACGTGTACACCGCCTGGGCAAATTTACCATTGAAAAAAACGGCCCATTATAGCAAAATTATCTTCATTCAGGGACAAACAGAGCATCTTGTCTGCAGCTCGTAAGCTTAAGGGAACAACTTTTTCGATTCGGGAAGACTGCGTCATCAACACGTGTGGCCAGAAGAAAGTTGGTCGCTTTTGCCAGATCATTCGACAAGCCGTACAAGTTGGTCCTTGACAAGCTTCACTTGGATAAGAAGGTATATGTGTATGATGCCGTTAATGACACAGTTGCTCAATCTTCCAGATAGCTAGATGTAAGCTTAAACTCGCACGCGCCGCATCTCGTGCCCCAAGCAGCCTTTCCACTCTCGGTCGCGTACACGAACATCCGAAGCTTGTTACACAAACGTGACACGTTTTGTTCTTTTCTTGATGATAGCGATTCAGATATAGTAGTACTAACCAAGACATGCTTGAATCCAGATATAAGACATAACGAAGTACTACCTCACAACGACCTTTACAAAATTGATAGGAACGACCGCGTAAATAGGCGCGGTGGCGGCGTACTCCCTGCTATTAAGAAAACGCTTCATTCGCATTGTATTGATTCGAAATCTTCCGTCGAAATTGTATGGGCAGCTTTGTCTATGTCATCTAGTGTGGTATTAATTGGGGCTTGTTACCGTGCACCAGATTCTGATCATTCCTTTTTGGGGGACTTGCGTGATAGCATCTCTCATGCCATTCAGTCATGCCCATCTAACCATGTATATCTTCTTGGCGACTTTAATTTTCCTTTTATCGACTGGGAACACATGTCATCCTCATGTCAAGCGTCTCTAGAACTAATAAATCTAACGTTGGATTTCAACCTGTTCCAAGTTGTCAAAGAATCCACCCGTGCTTCCAATATCCTGGACTTGGTATTCACCAACGCTCCTGACACAATACTTTCAATTTCAAATGTGAGCGGTTTTACTGACCATAACCTCCTCCAACTTAATTTAAGCATCCCGAAGCCCGTATCTGGCAAAACAACAAAACGAATTCGCGATTGCAATAGAGGAAATTACGCTGCCATTAACACAGAACTAGAACAATTGTTTTTAAAGAGTTACTACCTACTTTCATTTGTCGATCCGTAAATGAAAACTGGGTACTCTACAGAGATAAATTAACAGCGCTAGTCGATCAGAATGTTCCCTTAGTGTCCATAACCGACGATAAACTAAGCCCCTGGTTCAGCAAGTCCCTTAGCAAACTGCGAAACAAGAAGAAACGGTTGTACAAGAGGGCTAAACGCTTGCGCACTGATGGGGCATGGCAGGCATACAAACACTGTTTGAAAACCTACTGCTCAGCAATAACCTCAGCTAAAGATAAATATTACTCGCAAGACCTACCTTCCCTGCTTCAGTCTAATCCCAAAAAATTTTGGCGAACTATATCTCCGGTCAGAGATACTAACACTATTACTTAACATGGGACTGACAAAACACCTATTCCTATCGCCGATTGCCCCTCTGTTTTCAACAGGTTCTTCTCATCTGTTTTCACTCAGGAAGATTCTTCCAATGTGCCTACTTTTCCTGAACTTGACGCCGCCTATATGGAACCCATTACTGTCACTGTTGGAGGCATTGCATCACTCATTAACAACCTAAAATTATCCATATCAGCCGGTATTGACAACATTAATTCCAAGATACTAAAGAACACCCTCCCCATATCAAGCAAAATATTATGCCAAATTTTTGACCAATCTCTAACATCTGGCATGCTACCGGACGACTGGTTAATAGGAAAGATAAAACCAATTCACAAAACTAAAGATGTTCACTCGCCTGACAACTATCGACCCATATTTTTAACTTGCATATGCTACAAAATGCTTGAGCACATAATCAGTTCACACGTGTACAATCACCTCGAGACGAACAATTTTTACTTTCTTAATCAGCATGGTTTTAGAAAGGGATTTTCGTGTGACACACAACTGTTTGAATTCACCACCGATTTACACTCAAACATGAACAGCAACCTTCAAACGGACTACATCTTTCTTGATTTTTCTAAAGCCTTTGATCGTGTGCCCCATTGCCGACTAATCTCTAAGCTATCTGCTCTACGACTTGATTCTTTAACATTAACCTGGATTCGAAACTTCATTTCTTTTCGACAGCAGTTCACTGTTGTTAACAATCTTGCGTCCCCTTTTTCTTCTGTTAGTTCGGTCGTACCGCAAGGCAGCGTCCTTGGGCCCTTACTATTTTTAATCTACATTAATGACTTACCCTCCGAGATTACTTCTTGCATTCGTCTATTTGCCGATGATTGTATATTATACCGTTCTATAAACTCCAGTAATGACCACTTAACCGTTCAAGCATATCTCAACCATATTTGTAACTGGTGCGACAAGTGGCTTATGAAACTGAACTTAACAAAATGCGAGGTAATGTCTTTCGCCCGTAAACACGTAAACTCTGAATTCTCCTATTACTTGAACAATACCATGCTTTCCCACACTTCTTCCTACAAATACCTTGGTGTTCTTCTCACAGAGAATCTTTCATGGGCCTCACATATCGAGTCTACCAGTGCCAAAGCATCACGTTCACTGGGCTACCTACGCCGCAACTTGAGAAATTCCCCTACTAATATTCGAAAACTAGCCTTTCTTACCTTTATTCTGCCAATATTAGAATTCGCCTCAGCAATTTGGTCTCCTCATCAAAACTACTTGATTATTATGGTAGAAAGGATCCAAAATAGAGGTGCCCGCTTCATATCACGAAACTACGACATCACGTCAAACATAACGCAATTTAAATCAGACCTTCAGCTGCCGTCATTGGATAGCCGTCGCAATATTGCTCTTCTCTGTCTGTTCCAGAAATATATTACCTCTAATAAACGAACGCGGCTTCAACTTCAAACACCTCACTCTTTTTCACGCAGATTGCCTAATCAGTTCAGCTTCATGCGCATATACGGGTCAACTAATGCATTCAATTCATCACCACTGCCTCGGGCCGTTCGTCTTTGGAATGACCTCCCTGATTGCATAGCCTCCATATCTAATCCCGATATATTTCGCCGTCAGCTACTCACTCTATTCACCATGTGACTCTGTTTTTGTATTCTAAGTGCATTGCGTAACGGCGATTTATATTCTCCTTGTCTTTTATTTTAAAATGTATCCCTCTGTCGCCATGTTCATATCAACAAGTGCTGTATTCCCTCAAATTTACCTCGCCCTGTATAGCCTAAAATGTGATTTCATTTATATATATATATATATATATATATAGTTTTTCGTTGTTCTTGCGCAGATCCTGCCTGTAAACTGTTCGTTACCTGTCTGTACCATTCCGATTCGTCCCCCCCTTACCCAATGCCCTGTCCTGGGGCCTGTAAGGTTTTTTTTGAATAAAGAATCATCTTTTCTACATTAATTTGCATCTGCCACCTGCTGCACCATTGTGTTAGCTTATGAAGGTCATATTGTAGAGCTATAATGTCGTTAGGACCAGCTATTTTTCTGTGTATTACGCAATTGTCTGCGAAAAGGCGAATTTTCGAACCAATATACGATGTCATGTCATTGATATATATTAAAAATAAAAGCGGACCTATTACTGTTCCTTGAGGGACACCAGACGTGACACGTGTCGGAGCAGATATAAAATCATTTAATTTAACCACCTCAGAACGATTTTTTAGAAATTCCTCAAGCCATCTTGTTGTTTCGCTGTGAAGTTCAAGATTACGTATTTTTAGTGCTAGTCGTTTAGGACGTACGTGGTCGAAGGCCTTTGAAAAGTCAATAAAATTTCTGTCAGCAATAACGGACAAGTGCAGTTAGTTGTGAATGTCAGTTACTGCCTCATAAAGCTGTGTTGGGCATAAGAGTTTCGAACGGGAACCATGCTGATTGTTTATGAGCAGATTATTTCGGTTGAGATGCGCCATTATGTGTGCGTAGATTATGTTTTCTAGCAGTTTGCAACTACTTGAGGTCAATGATATAGGACGGTAAGTATTGAAGACAGCTAGCGTTATCAACACTCTTAGGTATGGGCAGAACATGAGCTATTATCAAGTCTTCTGGCACGCATCCAGAGTCAAGTGACTGCTGGAATAATAAGGAAACTACTATCGCTGAGGTGTGATTGGTTAATTTTAATAGTTTAGGGCTGACTCCATCCACGCCTGGGCTGGTCTTGAACGTTAAGCGGTCAATAGCGAGTTTTACACCGTTGGAAGATATAATGATTGATGGAGAGTTAAACGAAATGGCTGGTTGTGGAAGAGTCAAGGAACTAATAATAGGATCTTCATCGGTGTAGACTCCGGCAAAGAACTTATTAAATTGCTCGGCACACTCATCTAATCTTAGCGCGTCGCCGTCGGCACCTAACATAGATGGCACCAACCGATCTTGTTTGGGGTTAACTACATTTCAAAACCTTTTTGGATCTGTTTTTAGCAGGTTTGGTAAAGTGCAGTTAAAATATTTATTTTTTGCTTCAATAATTGCTTTTTCTGTTTTTTTTCGAGGCTTCTTTATAACTTTGCCAGTCATCTGGCTTATATGACTGACTTGCTTTTCGATATGCCCTTTTCTTCCTGTTTATGCATGACTTTAACTCGCGAGTGAACCATCGATCACTTACACGTGAGCTGATCGTGAGCCTTGGTACACATGAATTTTCTATGCGTTAAAGGTGATTGCGAAATATTCATTAGTTATCATGGGTTGTACGGTTCCCGTAGTTTGGCTGGAATTTAACTAAAGATTGTTGTAACATGCAATTTATTTTTTCTGTGTCTACCTGTGCATAGTTAAGTATTTTCTTTGTTATTTTTCTTTTGTCAAAGCCTGGTGCAGTGATCGAGCAATTTACGGCTCTGTGATCACTTATTTTTTTTCCAAGATATGAACGCGTGCCAAGTCCGGATTGTTAGTCAAGATGAGGTCTAATGTGTGATTACTGCGAGTAGATTCATGCACTACTTGGGTGAGGTGATGATAGTGAAGGCACAGAAGAGAACGCAGGTACTCCGGGCGATTACTCTGAGCAGTAATTGATAACATCTACAAGTCTATGTCTGGGTAATTGACGTCACCGCATATGATTAAGAAACACCAAGGAAACTTTTTCCTGACCTGTTCAGTAGCATCAGTGAAAACATCAATGAAGTCAGATCGTCTGTCTGCTGGATGGCAGCAGACACCAATGATGCAATGAACACGGCGTAAGCGAACAGATATCGAGATTAATTCCAGGGGTGAATCAATTTCTACGAATGACGGCTGAAATTGCTGTTTTACTGCTATAAGAACTCCACCGCCTCTAGGTCTAGACCCTGTCTCGCCGAAAAAGCCCTAAATTTGGAGGGAACATCAACTCGCTGTCGAGACGGAAAGTCACGTTTCCGTTCCGATGAGAATATTGGTTAAACACGTGTGCATGATTCCTTTCAAAAAATCAAGTTTATGAAATATGCTGGGAACATTCGCCAGGAGCAAGCAAATTGGAGCTGGTGGGGCAGCTTTCTTTCCTTGTTTTCTGTGGTGTCACTTTGATGTCAGCCCTGGTCATGCATCGACGCGAATGACACAATCTGAGGCTGAATCGTAGCAATAAATACCGCTTTTCATGTGTAGTTTGTTGTACCGCACAGTAAACCGCTCATTTTTTCTGCGGTGCATCTTGGCGCAATCGAGCAGCTTTTTCCTTTCAAGCAGTACTTTAGGGGAGAAATCCTCGTCTAACGAGATTTTTGGGGATTTGAGGTTTTTAACTTGGATGCATTATTTAGAATTTCTATTTTCGTTTTGGGTCGATGTTTACCAGGATGACGCTGGCCGAGGCGGTGAGCTTTTTCTATGTCATGCGTCTGAATGCAAAGATGAGTGTCTAAAAATTCCTAAAAAATTCTTTCAGAATCCACATATTCCTCATGCTCAGATTCAGGGAGGCCCTTGGTAATCGAATTGTTTCTTCGCCTGTGGTTATTCATGTCTTCTACGACGTCTATCAGCTGATTGTTTGTTTTACGTAAGTTTACCTTACATTCCCGATTCTTTTCCGTTACAGCATCAAAGCCGTTCTTCAGTTTCGATACATTAGTCAAACTCCGTTCAATAGATGACACGCGAGTATTGATGTCGGTAATTTGCTTACCAATATCTGTCAATGACGCTGTGGTCTCAGCATGACACTCTTTAAGCAGTACGAGTATGTCGTCGATCTTAGGGCCCGGGTTTGTTTCTACATCGTCCGCACAAATGAAGAGCATCGCGAGGCACACAGACATCAAAAGTTAGGAGGACCTAGGGAAAAGCTTACGTAGAAGGCTAGCTCCTGCACTAAAACGGTCTTTACGAGAGCACTGACATGTTTGACAAGCAAGAAACGAACCAATGCGTACTCGTTACGTGCACACGTCAATACCCACTTGAGCAAAAGTAAAGGCACAAAATGCACTGAAGGCACAAAATGGGGAGTAGTGGCCACAAGGCAGAATGAATGCGGTATGAATAAATAAAACCTACCTACAACGGCAAAGTGTACAGATTAGGTATATGCCATTTGTGGCGGCAAATCCCAGAGAGCCGAAGCCAGGCTGTCCTTTTTGTCGCGATGTGGTGGCGCGGCGGTTTGTTGAAGTCGGTGCCCGGATGCAAGTGACAGTCCCCGACGATCCCTAGTCATTTACTGGCGCACTTGGGAGCCAGATAAGTTGATGGGATCCTCGGTAGCAATGGTGCAGAAATGAAGCGGCAGGGCTTGACTGGAACGAGGCAAGGCACGTTGGTCTATAACGGCAAAGCACACAGATTAGGCATATGCCATTTGTGGCCGCGAATCATAGAGAGCCGATGCCAGGATATCCTTTTTGTAAAGATGTGGTGGCGCGGCGGTTTGTTGAAGTCGGTGTCCGGGCGCAAGTGACAGTCCCCGATGATCACTAGTCGTTCACTAGCACACTTGGGAGACAGATAAGTTGATCGGATCTTGGTAGCGACGGTGCAGCAATGAAGTGGCAGGGCTTGACTGGCACGAGGCAAGGCACGTTGGTCTATAACGACAAAGTGTACAACGTAAACATATGGCATTTGTGGCCGCGAACGCGTTCAACATTCCCATTGCATCCATACTGGCAGAACGGCTTGGTTTCTGTGTTCATCTTGCCACATTTCAGCCCTCGTCGAGATGAAACATTCATCCAATTTCATCCTTTATACGGACTCGACACAAGCTGCTCGCGCACTTTGTGGAGTCGACTTTTTAGTTGGTGTAGTCGTGCAGTTTTGCCGTTTTGCTGCTGTTTATCCGGGCTCAGTTCAAGTGCGTTTAATTTGCCGATATAGTGTTGGATCATGCCACGGCAGATGTCACTTGCCGCCCTGTAACCGTTAAATACCCCTTATTTGTGCTCCTGCAGACCTTCTGATACAGTGGATATTCACAATGAAACCCTTCGGCGCACCACGTGACCTCTCTCACCCCCGCGGAGTATCAACATCCTGAGTAGGTTGGTCACTCGGAAAATTTTACGTGAGTGCAGCTTTGACACCTTCAATCCGTGCGAAGAAGGACCACACCGACATTGCCTCAAGCTGTCCATTTGGTCCCGGGTCGGTGTGGGAATTAGACTTGCACCACCTTTTATGGACATGCCCTGACATTCAGGCGGCTCATCGATGGAATCTTTGGCATGCGGGACTTCAGCACGCCAGGCCCCCAGACTTGCAGCGATGTAGTCACGGCCCAAACCTCAGTTGCCTCCTAGACTTCAAGGAGGAAACCCATGCTGCACAATTTCCTCTAATATTTATTGCTGCGTACGGCGAACTTAAGCACTCAAAGAAAAAAGGTCTTGTGAGGTGGATCTATATTATTAGGAAAATATTGTAGTTAGCAGATTATCGTGGGTTTACCATTTAGTTTCTGGAATTCACAAAGACGCATGCTATCAAGTAAACATAGAATAGAGCAGAAAGAAGCGTCACTTGCAACTCCCCTTTTTCTCAGAAACGAGCAGACATAAAAAGCCGTGACAAACATACGCCAAGCCCATTGCCTCATGTGCTCGTGAAAACACCGTCAAAAAGGAGAATTACACAAAACAGTTAGTCAAGAAAAGTCTCAAAGAAACTAAACTGGACGCCACGCAGAACAACAGAGGGGCTTTGTAAGCGTTCTGTTCGGAGGCTAGATTTAAAAGAAGAACGAGAAAGAAGCGCGCGGGAGTTTTCTAGACTATTCTGATGATCAGGACGTGATAATAGCCACAAAAAGCCGTAGAGAGGGCGTAGGCCCCGTTCTATCGATGGCCTGGATACCCAATGGCCTGCGTACGACATGTATTGGGTTGAAACAGCGCAAAGAGTCCCTGAAACGGTTTTGGCACGATCTGTTTGTGATTTGATTAGACCACTACTGGAGGAAATCATTGGCACCAAATTTGAATCGAAACACCCTTCATTAACGGAGCTACAAGTACTAAAAAAGTACTCTGCTCCTCCGCTCTGCTTTTCACCCTCAACTGCCCTCATCTCTTCCTTTGAGCGGTCAGGGATAAGCTCCCCTTTAACGGCGCCTGTTTCACGATGGGGCGAGAGACCGCATACGCGTAATTCCCGCCACAGATTTTATACCGGCAGTCTGCGCTGCGCGTTCCACAGCGATTCAGATCAGCTGGAAACACTGACGTCAGTGGGGCAGAGCGGGTCGCTTGGTGTATGCGTGGTTGAAAATGCGTTTGGCCGAGTCGCAGCAATCGGCAGTGATCTGGAGTGATTCGCAGCTTGAAAGCGTTGTAATGAATTACGCAGTTTACTCAGACAGCTCAAGTCAGTCTCTCAATTATCCTTGGTACTTGGTCTACCGACCCAATTTGTTTATAAATATCGTCAAAACTGTTTCAGGGTCCCTTTGAGCACAGAAAACTGCATTAGGCAGCTTTGTGCCTTGTTGCACCCTATGCCACGCAAACAGTATATTAAAATTACCACAGAGCGACTCGTCAAGCTTCGATGTCACTTAGCGTCTACTGAAAGCATTACCATAAATAAATTATTAAAGCCTCCCGACAGTGCAGTCTCAAGCAGCGAAAATTAATGCCTGCCAATATTGATGTTCATATCTGACAAGCTTGTATTTATTCACGCATCAAAAGCATTTCTGAATTCTCTCAGCTCAGCTGTGGACTAACTCTTTGCTTGTTTTCCTTCCTCCGTTCAATCCATTGTCCGCGTTGTGACAGAACGCTTACAATATATTGCCCTGGAAGGGTCATTTACATAGATATTGTTTTTTCTTCTCAGTGTAATCAGGTTCGAGAAGTTCACCCGTTGGGGTCTCACTAGTCTTACCAAGAACGGATACACCAAAAACCTCGGTCGCACTTGCAGGAAGCGCAACGAACAAGCAATTGCGCCTAAAGTTTCGTGGAAAGTTCATGCTCCCTAGCTCTATTGTTTATACATGTGATTCCTCAATCGATACAGCCCAACTGCAAATGAATGAATCTCCTGCGTCAGTCCGGCCGAGCAAGTGGCAAATGGCCTTGCGTGCCTGTTACCATACAATGTGGGCCTCAGTGCATTACAAACTCGTAGCCACTCGCAAGTCAACTTGCGAAGCAGTGAGAATACCAAAAGCGCCTTGTGCTTGTTAGCCACGTTTAATAACAAGGGCTCTTATGGTTTTTATGAGATGCCAACAGAGCCCCTTTTAGCAACCGTGATTGTCCACCGCCGCCTCTTTCCTTTGCCACTATATCGAAGTCGTGTCTTTCTCTCTCTTGTGACTGCACACAATATAGCATTGTAAAAGAGTGAAATAATGACCACGCTTCACGCAGTGCGAATCGCATAATGAGTGGACCTGGCCTATTTTTTTTTCTTTTTTTATGAATATGAATTCTTAGCTCATTCGACCACTTCTGAAAGAAAACAAGAGTTGCTTAAGGTGGTGGCAGTGGTGTTGCAACATGCGGGGTTACCCTGGCCTAAACGGCCGGCAATTGTTCCACCTGACCATCCTCTGAATATGAATGGTTCATCACAAAAGGTCTGACAACCAGGTGTCTCGAAAGGAAAGCCATCAGAATACGTTGCACGTGCTCCTCCTCGTGGCCGTATGCTCTACAGAAAAAGGGACGTCTTCAAATATCACGTTCCTGCTGCAATATCACGTTCCTGCTTGCTAGCTGCATACCGTCACTGTGCTTTCTCTCTCGAAAGTGGGCACAGTCAGAGTTCGCCGATGTCACCACAGAAGACACAAAACAAGGAAGAGCCTCAACCAATTTTAAAAGACCAAACCAGCCTGCACCAGGGGCGTAATGCATTCCTCAGCAGATGAACATTTCAGACTTCAATTCCTAGAATGAAATATAATACAAGGCAATATACAGGCGCTTGAAATCGCTATTGCTTTCACTCACTAATTTTTGAAATTTATAATCGGGATCACACCGATGCTTAATGAGCATGACTTGAGTAAATTTTCTTTTTGAAATTTATAATCGGGATCACACCGATGCCTAATGAAGCAGGACTTGAGTAAATTGTCTTTTTGTTTTTTTCCGCGAACCACTAGAAAACGTTTTCACTATAGTTAAAAACCATAGGCACAATTCAGCCACATTAGATGACCTGTGAAAAAACGGCTTATTGTTTTTAAGTGACGCGCATAGCACGCACGTAAAAACAGTAGGTAATATTTCTCGGATCTATTCAGCTATAATAATAACATATTTAAAGCTGCCCTTTAGGGGCGAAGCTTCTAAAGGCGAGGTAAACCTCTGCCAAATGTTACTATCCTGAATTGTTACATTTAAACCACAATTTCTTTCGGAAACGTTTCATTCGAATTTTTTTCTGCTAGTTCAACCAACTTCCAAGTTCTCTCAAAAAGCGAATACATTAGCTATTCCCATTCACAAATGTTCCGTATTCTTAGACTGCTCTCAGGCATTTGCTACAATTATTGATATAGCATGTTGTCAAACAGGTTGGAATCTTATGGATTGGCAGGTCCAGCGTTCACCTTTTTCAGTAACTACTTGCTTGACAAGAAAACTAAGTTGATTCATAATCTAGTAAGTTCAAAGACACTAAGATAATTGCCAGGTGGTACTGATTGATATGTGAGTTTGAGAGTCTCAAAACCACCATTTGATTATCAGAGACGCCATAGTGGAGGGCTACGGAAATGGAGGGCTACGGAAAAGAACCCCAGGCGTAGCCTGGGGTTCTTTAACATGCACACAAATCTGGGCACAAGGGCCTACAGCACGTTCGCCTCCATTGAAAATCCAGCCTCCAAAGCCGGGATTCAAACCTACGACCGGCGGGTCAGCAGCCGAGTATCTTAGTCACCAGAACATCGCGGTGGGGTAATCATCAGGGGGTAAGGTTGAAGCTTAAGAACATTATTACTTCTTTTTTATTTGTGTAAACTTCGACTACGCACTTAACCTTTACAATCATGTTAAATGCTGGTGACACAACTCTCTCGGACTGAGGTGTGTCTTTAACACTTAATAAAGCAGAAATGAAGTCATGCATTACCTTCATGTAACAATAATCAGTCAATTTTAAATCAAAGAAAACTACATTTTTCAATTTTTGTTCTCTTCAAGGAAGATTCCAATTTTTACCTCAGGTGACCATTTCTTCCAATTTAGTTCAATGATCGATTGCGTTTTGTTTTTCAATGCCTGCATTGATCAAGGACAAAATTTCAAAATCAATATTTCAAGTTACAGAATGATATTCATTCAGAATAAGAGCGCTAATAAAAGCTTCACATTGTCGCTCTACTCCTGCTCTCCTTTCATATTACTACGCATTTATGCATAGTCTTTTTATTATATGTAAAGCGTTTCTTAGCAAACGTCGGCGCGTTTGAGCATATCTATCTATCTACTATCTAGCCGCTTACGTTTCGGTGCTCTCATGGTTACCCCCTTAACTTTGCGTGAACCAAAATTAGCATGGGATGGTAAGATGGTTGATTGAATGTGACACGCTGGTCAAGACAATAATAATGTCACAGTCCCATCGCGCACGTCAATCGTCAAACACTTCCCGCCCGACAGTGGCACGTACCCGCAGGCGGGTATGTGCCGCTGGTATGCGGGTATGCGCCACAGGTGATTAACACTTAGTACCTACCAAGGAACGACGAGAACACACATGGGCAATTTTAACGCATGAGCGTTGCGAAATACCCGACATCGGTAGCATCGACCCGACGAATGCAAAGAAGGAATGTCAGGGTTCCAGCTAAAATCGAACCCAAGCATTCTGCGTGTCAATGAAGTATTTTACCACAGTGCTATTCCAGCCCTCGGAACTCATTTTCAAATGAATGCTAATCTTCATGAAACGTCAATAGTGGTTGCAGTGCTTCCTACCCAGTTTTATAAACATTACATATCTACTCGTTTGATGCAGCCGTCCCGTCGGGTTAGCGTCAATTGTGGTTAGTTTCGATGCTCTGAAGTTGACTTATGTAGGAGTAACCAGGCTCAGTACCTTCGTGAGCATTAGCGCTTCGTATCGGCTTTTGATGTTTCAAATACGCAGGTTATAATTGGCATTGTTGCGCAAGTGCAAACAATTGGTTATATAAACATCTGCAACTTTTCAACATACGTCTGTGCGTGCAACATTTGCACATATATTTACCGTCACTTCGTGACTTGTCATTCAATAAAGAAATTGCAACATAGTCACCCTTTCTCCACATGCTTCGCATAACGTCGATTCTCTGACAGGTGGGATCTGCCGAATCTCTCTCACAATCTTGCTGCCTTCGGTAAGTCTTATCACGGTCACTTCTCATCAATTTCGCATATACAAAACTGAGCTCTGCGAATTTTTCCCGACTTTAGCAGCGGTGATATTAGTCTAATACGCAAGGAGAATAAAGCGCTCACATCTAATTATCCATTCACACTTAATTACCATCCTTCAAAGCTTGATTAGGAAAAATATCATCCACAATTACTTTGATTTCCTTCGCTTTTTTTGAAGAACCCTACTCGTTTCACTCGGAATAATACCTTATCGCTGCCTCAAAACTTTTCTGATTATGGCAGAATCAGAGCACTATTTTGTGCAATGGAGTTTTGTACACTATAAACACACAAGGCGTCCAAATACGGACGCAAGAAGAAATCCTTCTTGCCTTATGTTTCCCTGTTTGCATGCCCTTGTCTTATTTTGCAACGAATACGTATCAACTGCTTCAGCTCTCTCATTTTTTAAGCGAATTGTGCCATTTTTTTTCATCACCTCCTCAAAACATCGCCATCTCTTAGGGTGTTGATAGAATTTTTTTACGTTTATGATCGTTCAGCGAACTTTCCGCACTGTGGAGAACTGGGAGCGCGGGACCACAAAGCAGATGAAAGGAGAACCACAGAACACGAGCGCTCACTACAAACAATCAATTATCAGTGAGTGCTAATCCAAGTTTTCTGAATGATCATGATTTACCAACTAGTCCACCTGTTAAACCCTTTCCCATTTACTCTCTGAACAAATATTTATAATAATTATTCATAATGCGTACAGTTTTCTTTTGTTTTTTTTCTCTTTAATTACGGTAACATTGCGTGAAATCTATTTTAACTGTTCAAGAAGACTTTCCTGGTGAATTTTCACAGGTAGCACCAACTTACATTTCTTCTCACAATAATAACAGAATTACTAAGCAGTCGAATGTAGTTCAAAAGTTTATTAATAGCGTCTCCTACTACTCTACTTTCATTTCTGTGTAACTATTGTGCCCGTTTTTGTAAGTTTAGATATTTTCACATCGCTGTGCTAATATTACGACTCATATGTAATGATCTACGAGCAGATAGTCACAATATGATCTGCTGACCTTGGCCCCCTCTTCCGTGTATCATTCACGATATAACAATGTTACAGAAAATGAGTGCTTGACTTCATTTGTTCTAGCTTTGACGTAAACATTGCTTTGATGTAAATAAAATCTGTACTCGCCCAGGCTGTCGGTAATAATTTCACAATACCTTACTATTTTAGTCGTTTGCTACTTAAGCCTTAATAGCAACTAATGTCGACGTTCGTTGATTGGCCAACAAGCAAGAGATAGTAGCAAACTGAAAAATCACGCCATTCATTGTGTTTCAACACACCTTCGTCACATTTTAGAACCAGACGATCGCCTAGAAACTGCAGTGAAATTGTCAACATGCACGTGAAGTCCATTTCTGACATGTGCTTTCATTTCAATTCCCAACTATAAAAAGCTAATGGCAACTTTCAATTACAGCTTCGAGCTCAATAGTTGCAAATTCTAGTACTATTTTAGTTATTTTGTAAAGAAGAATTAGCACAACACTTAGTTGGCTTTGAGGGTGTATTGTTTACTTCTTCACACAGAGCCATCAGAGGGTCTACTTTACTGGCGCCTAACGTAAACAATCAATATGCCTTTTTTTTTTCTTTTTAGCTGAGCACTACAGCATAGTGTCTTCGGTTCGCAAGTAAGCCTCACTTATTCATGTTTCCCTATGAGTTGCAGTATTCGGCTGACGTTCATGGGAAATTGACTGCTACTCATGGCTAAGACCCAGAATGATAGGTAAATGCTTAGGTACACATATTCCATCAGCTGATGTGGCAGCTGCACTTTTGGGGGAGGCCAAAAGGCTGTAGGCTCGTTTGTTCATATCTCGCTCCACACTAAAGAACCCCAGGTGGCCGAATATTCCGAAGCCTCCCACTACTGTGTCTCTCATAATCATATGTTGATTTTTCGGCAATGAACGCCGCTTATCAATCAACCAAATCAATCTTCAGCTCAATGGCAAAGAGAGCAGCTTCAGTCGAACATTGTGTCCTTGCACGTTAAGGTCATTGCCTGAAAAACCCAACCTTATTTAAAATTGTTTTTGTTTCTGGATTAAATTTTGTGGGAGCACTATTCCCATAATGCAGCGTGACATGAGTACACAACAAGTAACTCGTGTGAGAACGCGTCAATATATTCAACACAAAACAATGGGAATGACCGTTAAAGACCACGTTACCTCTGACGTAAGCGCAGGAGGCACTATTATATGGCACGAACCAAAGGTTGCGCAACCGAAAGAAAATTATTACGCACGGTAGTTAAGCCTAATTTGGCACGTTTCAGTGCACGAGCCGTGTGCTTTGTGAGTTTATTGTTTATTACAATACGCTCTGTGGATTAGCAGGACTATATCTGTAAACTATGAAAATAATTGATGCCACAGCCCCGAGGTGTTGGACACTTTTTGTGTTCTGGTTACATTCTAAGCGTAAGAAAAGATGCGAAGGTATTGAGATCCAACTTACCTGTGGCTGAGACCGCCAGGATCGTCAAGAGAAATGATGCATGAAGTTGGAATAAACATACCCTCATTGTTAAGTGAGCTTAGCCACGTTGCTGGCTGTATTGTTTCGTCGGAGCCAGAAGTATTGACGTTATGGGCAAATTTGCTAAATCTAAGCGTCCTGACAGACGGCGCAAGCTCTTTTCTATTTACTGTCCCGCTGGTATTTAAAGTCGCAGCACTGAAGACGCTAGCTTGCTTCCTGCGCGCACACTGACAGCAGATACCACCAGAGCGGCTCTCTTATAATCGCGTCCGCAATACTTAGCCAAAAAAATCTTCCTCCAGAGGCGGAACTATGGAGCAATGCTAGCTTAGATTGCGTGCCGTGGCGCAAGAGAGCCAGTTCCGGGGCCAAATGTTAAAGTGTCGGTGCCCTAGTGATAACGCTTAGGCTTCGAAGGCGCGTGGGTGGATCAAAATACCCGCGACACAAGAAGCAATATTTCGCCTTTCAGTTTATGCTGTTAATGCATGCGATCTTCCTGCAGAAAAAAAATGCCCTCATATTTCATAAAAAGGGTATGAAGGTGAGCTGCAAATGGGTTATCATAAAACAAGTACACGCTTGTGCACTCTTAACTGATTAAAAAAGAAACTGCAACACTGTCTATAAAATATTTAGATTTGAATGCAACAGGTTAAATTCAGATCACTTTTTTGTTTGCTTCAAATAAGTTTTCAGCCCCATGACTATAAACAAAATTATTGCTGTATTTTGACGAATGGTTAAACATTTATAGAGCAGAATTTATCGCTTTGCGTTTGGTCTCTTCGGGCAGCTTTCAACATTAACACGGGTGAGACCCCTTGAAGTGATGCGGTAGTTAAGGCAAACCCTTCTGCATAACATCGCTTAAGCAGCGGCGGAATGTCCAACAACCTCGCGCTAACAGCAGTGGAGGCATCGCACGTCAGTACTAGATGCGCTGAGACATGCAAGAAGCTCTCAGCGTTATCAATGGCACCCCGAGGGCCTGAAAGTGCATCCACGCGGAAAACCCTTAAAGGTCATTCTGTGCCAGACGTTGGAGCCAGTCTAGCAACCATTGCACATGTATTCGGAAAAAATCGGGCTGATTTACTGCGCTGAAAACAGTGAAGTGCTAGATTGTTATGGAGAGAAAAAAATATTTTGGTCCCGTGGCTGCCTTCTGATCTTAATGGAATGTCGTCTGGGTCTTGTTTGTGAACAACTTTTTTAATGCAATATTCCTGCTTGAAACACCGAATTTGGTCTACTTAATCAGTAAACGTGCCTGTGTCATGCATTTGCAGGTCAATTATAGTTTTACAGTTTTACTGCCACACACGCCTCCAAGAAGTCAGCCAAAATGTGTTAAGTTTGCACTTTTTGTCTGCAATACTAGACTTTGTATGAATATCAGAGCAGTGAATAATTACTTCGCAGAGGGCATATTTTTAGGAGAAATTATTTATAGCTTTAAAGGTATAATAAACCTTATGTACTTACTGTACCTAAACCTTACCAAAAAAAAATCCCGAATTTCACCAAATCGTCTCTTTTCTCCATATTGAGACGCTATTTGCAACTTGTGGTGGTTCAATGAAAAATAACTTTTATAACTAAACCAAGAGGAAATAAACAGATCGTTTAATACCTGTTCATGCTTGTAATTAAACTTTTTGTTTTAATGGAGAAATTATTTTCGAAGTGTCCCATCGGTGGCTGTTTTTCCATTCGGTCATACGACAGCTGTCGTCTTGCAATTCACCTTTACAGTCAATGGAAAAGTTTAAAAAATATTTTTCCTTGAAAGAAAAGTTGTATTGATAAAATTTTCCATATGAAAAGTACTGTTTATTGGCCATTGAGGTCATTTTTATTTGGACATGATGCATATTACTAGTCAATATGGACAAAAATGACAACTTTGTGACATTCCTGATGTCATTCCGTAAAGTGTAGTAGCTTTAAAAGTGAAATAAAAACATTTTTTCCTCAAGATGTGCCTTCTGTGGAGTAAGTATTCACTGCTCAGATATCCATAGAAAGAGCAGTATTGTAATATAAAAAATACAAACATAACAGTGTTTGACTAAACTCTTTGAGGCGTGTGCGACCGAAAACTTCGTTATTATTACTGAGCCTAAAACACCTTACACAAACACATTTGCTTAAAATGTAGACCAAATTTGGTATACATAGAGTGAGAGGTACTTCTAAAATAAATTGCTCTACAAACAAGACCCAGGTGACATTCCGGAATGTTCAGAAGGTAGCCACGTTATTAAAATTTTTTTTTCTGAGGAATTTTTGCAGTTCACTGTGTTAAATGCAGTGAATAAATGTTTTTTACCTGTTTTTTTTGAATAAATTTCGGATGGTCGCGAAAATGGCAGGGACAATTGGCATGCAATTATCCTTTAGTGTCCTCATTCCGCTTGATTGTGCGTGTGCATATGGTGTAATGTTCGAGCGTATCGTGTTTATATACGTAACTAACTCCGTTGAAATCAAGTTGTCGAATGACCTGCTTGAAAGAGACAGAGTGAGCGAAGATATTGAAAAAAATATTTTTTTTCTTTTTGCGTGATTTGAAATCGGCAGCCTCTTCCGAACGAGAATGAGTAATTTTTTGTGTGTGTTAGTGCGAATTCGCGACTTTTTTCTATCTAAAAATCATATATTGCAAGACCTATGAGGTAGCCAGCTGTTTCAGCTCCCCTAGGCACCTGAGTGCACACGTCGGCAGCTCTGAACACTCTGGAATGAAACGCAAAAATTTTTCACAAGTTTAGTGAGGATCATATTTTGTCTAGCAACAAGTTTTTCATCTGCTGATTCAATGTTTCTTCGAAGCTGAAAGTATTCTGCGGTTTTTCATTTATTTTGTACGTGTTCTTTGCGTGCGTTGGTCGAATAGTTCCAAAAGTATTATAGTTTAGCCATCATAAGAAACGTAGGCAGCTTAAAGAACATGCGAAAGTCTGTCTGGGCCACATATTTCCACATGGCATCACCGGTTACCAATCCATCCCACGACCTTTGCCCGAAGACGCTGATACCTGATACATATTCAACAAAGCCAAGTTCAGTGGCGAACCATACTTTCACAAAGACAACCTCCGAAATCTGTTCTTGAGGATGTTAAGCAATTTTATGACAAACTTGATAACGCCGAATTACTTGCAAAATATCTCAGTGGGAAAGTCCAAAACCCCAACAAGTCGTTGAACAATGTGGTGTGGGAGCGCGCTCCATAAAACGTGTTTCTCAGACACCTAGCACTAAAAATGTGAAGTCTTGACGCTGTAATCACCTTTATTGATGGCAATATAGTTCATGTGAATGTGCTTAACTCATTCAGGTCTTGACTTGTGCAGTGCTTAACTCGGTCAGTACTTAACTCGTTCAGTGCTTAGCAGTGCATAGCCTACGCTCACTTGAGCTGCACCGACAGTACTTCACTTACTGGGCTGCGAAGAAGACCAAAAAAGAAGCCCACTAGGCCAGACGCCTCAACTGAAAGAGAAAAAGTGATATTGGTAATGATTATATGGCTGGTGCCTATTAAAAATGTCCTTCAATTGGCGGTTACTTCGTGGTGCTTTCGAAAAAAAAGCATGCTTTTCACTGTAAACGTGATTATCTGAAAACATGCTTTTTTGTACTTATGTACCTTTCCTCGGCAACCACTGTATTCAAAAATATAAATTTGAGCCAGTATTTAGAGAACGTGCTAGAGAATGTATGAAAGCAGAATTATTTTAGTGTGAGTAATTACTTTTTGACGTGACATCCAATACTGACTAACGCGTTATGATTAGATAATACAAATATAAAATACAAAAACTAGCATCACAACATCCAGAGACAATTCCGCTTTAGTAAAAACTGATTACTTATAATCACAATTATAGTAAATTAGTTACTGTAAGTTTTATGGTTGTGGAGAAAAAGCTACATAAATTTGGCCTAAAATACATGGTGATTAAAAGGGTTATCTTGTCCCTTTAGAGGGACGCTAATAAAGAACGATGACTTGGTTGGCTGACAAACTCCACTCAGAGCTCCAGTGTCACAAGTCTCACTCTCATAAGGTTAATATTAGCAAAGAAAATTAAGGTAAAATTTCCATTTTCATATTTCGTGCCGAAAGCTCTACCCGTGAAGTCGGAAATTTCAAAAGATATCTTTGATGTTTTCGTAGCATTGGCTTGATGAAATGTTCTTAAACCTCGTATGCTCAGTCTATGGTACTCACAGATGACAATATACTGTCATGATAAATATGAGCTCGAACTCGAGAGTACGTGGCGAATAGCCTCAAAACCGAGAAAACGTGAAACGTGGGTGGTACTGCCGAAACAGGAGGGAAAAGGAGGGTGCCCTTTTGTTGACCGTTGGCACTCCCGCATGATCATTTCTTGGTAACGGCAGCTGATCGAGTGCCGTCAGTCACTGGCAATGTTAACACGAAAATAAACTGCACCGAAAACAAAATAAATGAAAGATACACATCACAATGCCATGCAGCCTTTTGTTAATTCAATGACAGTGCCAACGCGCGCTCCTCAAAGATTACCGTCGGTTAGCCTTAGTCCAGAGAGTGGTCATGATACGTAACGTGACGAACAGGGTTGTTCACGTCAAACACGCGTGCGAGTGCATTCTGACGGAGACGCGATAGACGTGTTTCTCTTCTCCATATCATAGATCTGTCAGATTATTTCTTTCTTTTAGGGGCGAAGCTACTTAGGCCGAGTTATGTTTGATGCACGCGAAGGATGTCCAGTCGGTAGACGGCGCCCGACAAAAAAGGAAGTTAATGAAAATAGGCTGCCCAGACGCGGGCTAAGCCATTCTCCTCGGAACGTGTCTTCGTCGTCAAACCCCGTGAGCCTTTGTTCACCGCGCATTGTACTGGGGAGTCACAGGCACAGCGGTAGGGCTCACACAGTGAGCCACACAGATAAATAAGTGGTCGCAGTCGCGACACGGCGCCCGACAAGATAATGTGGCGGCTTGCTGTAACAATGTGGGTACACGGCAGAATCGTGTCTACTAACGCCAGACAGCCGACCGGCCGTCTAGACAGGCTTGTTGTCGCACGAATGTATCATTGAAGCTGTACGTCGTTGAAATGACGGAGTTCTTCTTAGCCGATGCTTGGAAGATAGCCAAGTGTAGAACACACAGGCGCAGACCCATCTCTGATGAAAATAGTTGTTTGCTCCATTGGTGGAGCATCGAGTAGGAGTTCGTCCCATAAGGCTGTCTCAGATGGGGCGGGAGGTATTTAATGAAGAGAAATGGAGAGAAGAGGAGCTTTGTGCTCGAGAACGAGATCGAGAAGCGGGGACAGAGGTCATGCTTAACGCAGGATCTGATCCAAGGTCGATACTACGTTGAGGGGGACAGAGGTCGTGCTTAGCGTAGACTCTGATACAAGGTTAATACTACATCCTGAAGCTGGCGCCGATGTGTAGAGTATACGAAGAGCTTGGCAAGTAACGCTGACGTTGATATTATTACATGCCAGTGCTTACTGTGCAGTTGGTTTAGTGGCCACCCCGGCCTTTGTTTGTAAATAAGTGCCAGTGTGTAAATTAACTGAAATTTGCCAGCAGGCGAGCAAGCAGTCCAGTCCTACAGCGTGTCGTCGTGATCATCTGAACCATCGTTATTACATCCATCATCCCAATCTTAACTCGCCGCGGGTTGTTTCCTCCTCTGCAGTTGTAGTAGTAGTAAGCAGCCACCTCTAGTTTATGCGTTGCCCAAAAGATGGTGTTGTGTATATATGTCGCTGGGAATAATGTAGTTAGCTGGTGTCAGCGGTTGTCACAGCATATCCACAGAATGAATTATTATAATTGGAGCGAAGCGTCTGTTTGTCCATGTGTCTATCCGTCTGTGTGTTCGTCCGTCGGCCCGTGCATCTATTCATCTGCGCTTCTGTTCATCCTTCCATGCCTTCGTGCTTCTGTCCGTCCGTTCCAGAGTCTGCTCGTGAATCCGTCCATGCATCCGTTCATCTGTCTGTACTGTGCATCCGTGCTTTTGTCCGCCTGTGCGTCCGTTTATCTATCTGTCTGTCCGTCTATGCTTCCGTCCATCAATCTGCCCATCTGTGTATTCGTCCATCCATGCATCCAGATGAACAGATGGACAGACGTTTTGTCCTACTCATCATCTTTCACTTCGTGAATATGCTGCATTTTTTTCCTTTGTATCTCGAAGCATTGCCACCGCCTAACAACGGTCGTCATGCAGCAGCGTCGTAGTGACGCGTCCCAATCCATTGCCCACATAGCGCCACAAACGGAGACGCGCCATCTCAAAACACCGTGTCTCTTCAGTAAAACTCGCAGCTGGGCGAGTTGGTTCATGCTTAACGTGTCTCTTGCAGAACTAGCACGACCGCCAACATAGTGAGCACGAGGAATACAGGACGCGACCCCACAGATTTGCACGCAACTGAAAAAAGTTTACGTCATATGATTTCTGTCGTGTGGCACTACATAATGTGTTCTCTACCCCTTGACCGCAAAGCACAGGTGAAGTCTAGGTGATGGGCGCAGGCAAGAAAGACCTAGAGGAGAGGGTGGTGAATGGCAAGATCGGATGCATCGGCTGGCTTTTATAAAATAGAGATGCTGGCTCAGGAAACACAGCCAAGATGTAACAAAATAAGGCATGTTCATCACGGCAGGCTACGTCACAGCCGATATAATCGTAGCTGCATAGCCTGATGGGTCTTTGGTTGGGACTGTGCGCATTAATGGGAGCTCATGTCATCGCTAGCAGCCACTGGCACGCTATAAGCAGCGTTTCGCAGTAACTATATTGAGGCGGTAGTGTCAACTAGCACAGTCGCGCCAACATTTCCACTTCGTTTGTAACAGCAGCCATTGCGGCTCTTTGGATACAAGGTTCGATGCTATTGTCACGCACTCGTGTGTTTGAGCTCACATAGCTTACAATAGTAGATAATGTTTATGAATTTGAAGTTACGTAAGACTCATTAGATGCCTTCGAAATGTCTTAGAGCATGATGTTTGGTGCAGGAGTCTCAAGGTGGCGTCACCACCCACATTTCCTTTTCACGCACTTTGTTTCCTACTTAAGCATCGTGTCGCGGTAACACTACTGTTTTCATGATTCTAAATTGTTCTTGACTAATATGCGAAATATTGTCTTGCTCTCTATTATTCATTCAAGCTAACTTAGTTACAAACTTCCATATGTATAGATAAGAAAATCGTAGGAAACCTACATACACCTATTTTTCTCTTTCTTTTTGCTTATTTTCTTAGTTTTTTGTGTTTTCTGAATCCAATTTTGATACACAGACCATTCGCTCAATCATCCACACTCGTATTCAAACTCATGGGCTGCTTTCCGCCTTGGGCTGGGTTCTTCACTTGACGGGGTCGTTCAGAGCATGAACGAACCGCACCTTCACCATATAGCACGCAGCCATAATGGTGTAGAAGGCGGTCCTCCGGCTATCAAGGCAAAACTGAGCGAACGTGTCCGCGAGAAACTAAAAACTAGAGGACAAGCAATACACGCTGCAAACTTTCTTGCATGCGTGTTGCACACAAGCGGGGGAAAGAAATAGCTGAACAAGAATCAACGCCCCCGTGTAACGCAAGCTGTTGCTTCACGTGCGACTGCTATGCACCATATTTATTTTATATTCTTGAGGTCACGCACTATGATATTTCCTCGCTACCCAAAGAATAATGCTACAGAGCAGCCCGCGCAGATTGGGAGTTGAAATGTGACTGCACGCCGTTTCTAGCAGTCACTAGGAAGACAAGCCTAGATACGGACCTTCTATATATATATGGCGGTATCCACGCGCACTGTATTCCATGCCAAATGGTTGCGCCCCCGTGATCTCCGACGACAGCGCAGCTCTGGCCGACCGGCTTGCCCATCGCCATCTCCTGACGCCGTGAAGCTTTCGCTGAGTGGTACTCCGTCCTCGGACTCTTTCGATCGTGTTTACATTTTTCCTATATCATCGTTACTTCGGTATGTCACTGTCCTCATCTTTATCCGTATATCTTCTATTCCTATCCAATATACTCCTCCCTGTTCCCCTCCCTCGTGAGCCACTGTTGAGATGTCGCACATTATCCAGACAGTTACGGGGCTCACTTTTATCTTCTTGGTCCCGAAAGAACCGCTTCCCCAGGTACGCCGGTTTAAGTTCTTCCAACCTATCTCTTCGAGGCCGTTTTGTAGAAGAGTGGCAGTTTTGGAATGCGTTAAAAGACATGCAATGGTTTGTCATAGACTGGTGTTAAAGGTGATAGAACTGCGTCGCCGCGAACGAAAACGTTAGTTGAAGTGGCCAGGTCAGGCTGAACAAATATTTATTGTGGTGGAGACGTCGGGGCGCTGTCAACCGGAGGTAGTGAACGCCGTCCAGGAGGTGTTGCAGAAATCGTTGTGGCTTGTCTGGTATCTGTGTTCCCGAGAAGACTCCTGGAAGCCTCCCATAGGTTCCACACAGTGCCTCTGCTACGGAGCTCCGTAGGTCTGCCAATATAACAGCCCATAAACCAAAGAGCGCCAGGGGAGAGGTATCAAACAGGTGGTACCACTTAGAGGGTTGATGAGGGTAGTCTTAAACTGTCGACGTAAGCATTCTACCAGGACGTTCACGCAGAGGTGATACGAAGCAATCGGAAATGACTGACTCCGAGGATGCAATAAAACAAGCAAACATCAAGGATTCGAATTGATGTCCTCGGTTTATTGTCATAGTGCCTGCATAGCCAAAAAGAGACACCCATATAGTAATTAAAGTGCGGGCAACCATCACAGTTGTCATACCAATAATGAGAATACACTCCAGGCAGCGGGTCAAACGACCGTCCATGATTAGTATTTAACCTGGAGACACAAGGAGAGGGCCCACCATGGTTGAAGCGATGGCTGGGTGCAACAAAGGCTTAAGAAATGATGATACATCACACCATAGAGGCTCAGATGATAATTGATAGGAAAAATGCGTGTTTGGAGATAATGAGATGTCTCCTTAAAAACGGCGAGACCTCGATTTTTCTGCTGTGAGGTCTGTTCTTTGGAAGCGAAGGAGGCCTGGTTGGAGATAAGTCGATGATTGAAGATAAATCAAGCACGTCTACACGAGAGCAGGGCATTTGTTGCCGTGTTTTTAGCACCTTTTACATTGTGGAGGTCGGCTGTGAACGCCAAATCATGAGCAACATGGCCAGTTCACAGGGGGCGTACTTGAATAATTTCGTGAAGAAAAAGAACATTCGTCTGGACTTATAATCAGTCAGTACGTGCAACAAACACCCTTCCTGAAAAGGACGAGAATACTGTATCGCAGTATGTATATCAAGTAATTACTGGTCCATGATTCTGTAGAGTGCTTTAGCGAGAAGTCATTGCCGAAAGTAAAAAAAGACAAAGGTTTTATTCGGAGTTATTGTACTGCTGTACGACAGCTCCGACGAACCGATGGATATGTCCACCATCAACCGACTACTAGGGTCAATGCTGCGCTGATGAGTAAGAAATGCGATGGCGTTCACGACTGCTTGCTTATCAGCAGTTAAGACAGCATGGGCTACTGATGACCAAGATATGGCACAGGAGGGGCCGGCGATTGACCGAAGGACATCAGTTAGTGGTCGAAGCAGTGTGCACAGTGTGTAATAGAAAGCACTTAAAAATTCCCATATCAAAGAAATGGGTGTAAGCGGCACAATGTTGTAGGTTGAGGATAACCCTGAATTGTCTTGTCGAGTGAGAAGAGATGGCATATACTTTTGCATATGTTGTGATAGCCGAAAGTTGAGCTAGGATGCATCAAAAACTTGGAGCCTCACAAGAAGGCCACACAGCTGTAGACGTTGAAACACGGCGTGAAACCGACTCGTGATTTTCAGATGAAGCTGGCGATCATCAAAGAAGGCGAACACAGAAGGGAGCCTCCTTGTGATTTCAGAGGTGAACTTGTGGAACTTTTCAGCTAAATTGTGGAGTTTAAAAAGAATTTGCACACACTCAAACAAACAAAACGGCGTCGTGATGGTGGCCTTAGGTAAGTGGGCAGGCCTGATGGGAATTTGCTGGTGCCCCTTAACGAGGTGAACTTCAATAAAAATGCTGCAGCCATCTAGGCGGGAGGTTAATCCTCTATGTGAGAGGGGGATTGCTGTCGTAGGCAGTCTGAGCGTTCAATGCTCGATTGTTTCGAGAAGGAGGGCAGTCACCGGGATTTCGCTTTAACTAGATGCTGCGAAGAAGCCCACGTGCCTGACTATATGGTCCTATAATGCTAGCTGCAGCATGTAATCAAACAGTTGTTTGGCGATAGCGAGATAGTCCCCCCAGAAAGCGGCGTGGTTCAACCCTGGTAATGATGTGGTGTGTCACTGTACGCTTAGGCAGCTGAATAATGTTGTATGGTTTTCTTAACGCCTGAAAACTCGCTTAACTTTTGTCGAACAGAGAGGAAGTGATTAACATCTGGATGCCCAAAGAAGCAAGGTTAGAAAAGATTCCCGAGCTGCAAAGACGCGTCTTACAATATACTCAGTAGAGGCGTGCACGTACAAAATTGAAGACAAATGTGGCAAATCCCACGTGCAGTAGAAACAAATTATGTGCGAAGTATATATCAAGAAGTTTCCAATCAAGCACTTTTTCAATGAGCATAAGGTTACCAGACATGGATTGATGTACTCAGTACACGTACGCAGATATTTATATATATCGAAAAAAACATGCGAGTGTGAGAACTAGTTGTTCATAGTTGCATAAGAACGCCACCACCAAAATGCGGACTACCACCGCCTGCCTGACGGACAAAAATGCTATTCTTGTATTAGTCCGTGAAGTTGGCTGCTTGCTCAAAACGTAACGCTAAAGTGTATTCTGAATTATTTTTTTTTACTTTAAGGCAATGCTTACGAGTAGGGCAGACATCAACTGCGGTAGTTTCATGCACATCTTGCATTCTGAATTATTTTTTTTTACTTTAAGGCAATGCTCACGAGTTGAACAGGCATTAAATTCAGTATTTTTGTGCACATCTTGCGATTACCAAAAAAGTGCGTTACTATTGTTCATAATTTAAAATTTTATTCAAGCACATAAAAAACACAGACAGACAGAAAAGGCTGGCAAGGACCGCGCTTGCGCTGTCCTTGTGAGCCTTTTCTGTCCATCTGTTTTTTTTTGTGTGCATCAACAAAAGTTTCAGTTATGAACGTAATGAAGCTGGCCCAACTTGTCATATTGCTGCATTACTATTGTGTCTACTGGTGACCCACTGGGCAACTATGCTATGACATAACGTCTACACCAATGTTTCACTAACACAGACACGAGTATTGTCGAAACGAAGTGCGCTTTGCACTGTGAAGGTGTGAATATCACACGTAACTTTCGTTAGTGCATTGCCTCGTAGTCGAGCAGCACGTTATTATACATTGCTGAACCACAAGAGCACTAATGTTATACATCACACTGGTATAAAAGTGGAGTCATCATTACAATTATAATTGACATCAACTCATTATGAAGGAGGTGCCGAATGTTCGCATATCTAATGTTCATTGCTTTCTTAATACAACTATTCATCTCCCAACTATTTATCCCCCCCCCCCCTAAAACAACAATCGATGCTAAATCGACCCTAGGCCTACATAACGCCTTTTCCCAAAACAGTTTGAAATCTTGGCGTGGCTCTGCGGTAGAATGGCTGGTTGCCACGCAGAATGTTTGACTTCGATTCCTCCTGAGATCCTGATTTTACCTTTGCATTCCTCGCGTCTGCGCTACCGATTTCACTTTCGCTTAATGCTCGCATTTTTAGGTCCTCGACGTCCCGGGGTAATTATGAAGCGTTAATCACCTATGGCAGAAGACTGCGAATCGCGGCCCTACTATACGCTTATGTACCGCACCTGTCTCATAGTAAGTGTTTGATGACGTACGCAAAGATTTTCACGTTATTTATGTCGTGTCCCCCACAGTGATATTTCTCAAGCTATTGTGTCCTTCCTTACTCATTTTGGTCTACCCCAAGTTGAAGAGGCGATCATGAAAGCGCGAGGTTGTAGGTGAAATATTATATATAAAAATGCATGCATCTTATCTTTCTACCAGGACCTTCTGGAAACAACTAACATCAAATAAAGGTGTGTTTTACATAATGGGCTGAAAGCAAAAGAAAAACTTCCTTTTACAGTCATCAAACACTTATTTTCACCACACCCTCACTGGCACTTGGTCACTGTCACGAGGGCAAATGGGATGGATGAACTTTATGTCACATATATTTCATAACATAATTCAACAAAAACAATGTTATAAGCGTCTTTTTAGCAGAATATTTCAAAGTAAATGAAATACCACTTGTCCTACATGGTTCAAAATATTTTTAACACTCCTGACAGAATGATACATGTAATTACGGGCATGGACGCCGCAGCAGCTTTTGCAAGAATGCTTTATTGCACAAGCTAAGGGAGCATATGTAAGCACGGTGGGTTGCTCATCATTTCACTTGGTGGTGATGAATAACTGTTTCAACAGGTGCATACTCGTGGTACTGGTTCATTCAGCTTCTGATGTTATCACATCCTTTTTCCCTAGTTGTCAAAGCCATAGCGGAGCAGTGGCTGTCGAATACGAGTAGAGTGGCGGTATGGGTGTGCTATATCAGGTGCAGTATATAGATGTCGATTCACGAACTGCTGGCATAGTAGTTTACGCACAAGTTATGTGAGTACCCTATCTGACGTCACTGGACACTCAAAGTCAGTGTCAGTGGTGTCGGATGGGCAGGCTTCCATGCTTTGCGCACATCGGACCACGAGAGAAGTTCCTCACGTACACAGGATCACCAGCCTTTAACGTAGATTTTGGCTGTCTCGTACACCTTACGTCTTCAACGTCGAGCTCCATGCTTGGCAAGAGAGAACGAAAGCTCCTTCCCAGCATGAGTTCTGCTGACGTTCTCAGAGTTTCCATGTGCGGCGTGGAGTGCTGCTTGAATAGAAAACGAGATACTTTACACGCAACTCTGCACTGGCTTCGCTGTCGAAGTGCGCACTTCGGTTCACGAACCATGCGCTCCACTCTTCTATTGCTTTCGAGAAGGTATGGCACTATATACATGTGCCGGAGGCCGTTTCTTTTCCAAACAGATTGCATTTTTTTGCTTGAAAATACCATCTCATTGCCCAAAATGACAGAGTCGGATAATCCTTACGAAGCAAACATCCTACGCAGTTTATCGATCACCACTGACGAGTGAAGCAATGGCTAGATTTTTATCTCAGCCCAGTTTGACAGCACGTTCACGACAACCAGAAAGAAACGACTATCAAGTGGCCCTGCGAAATCTAAATGAATTCTACTTCATGGATGTTTGGGCGCCACCTAGAAGTGCTCACTCGGCCCGTTTGCATGGCATGGTTTGCAATGACGAACAAAATCTTCGATCCTATCATCAATCTTCGGCCACCACACAAATGATCTTGACAGAGTTTTTAAGGCCATAATGCCAGGATGGTTTGCAGGAAAAATGCATAGAGCCTTTTTTCAGAGTTAGTCTGGCAGTATGACCCTAGTACTCCACAAGAGGGTTGCAGTGAGGTGACAACTTTTTCCTCCTCACCTGATAAGCAGCCCACTCTAGCGGGACACCTTGTTCAGGCTAGTCGGCCCTAACCCACTTTTCCACACGGGTCAGACAAGGATTCAGCTGAGTGGCGGCTGCGACATCTTCTGCACTCACAGCGGGGTACTCGACTGCCTCCAGAATAAAGACGTGGCCTGGCGGCTCGATGTCTGGCTGATCTGCGGGTATTGGCAACCTGCTAAGACAGTCACAATTTTCATGATCTTGAGTCTTTCTATACTTCAATTTGTGTTCATAAGCAGACAACGTCAAAGACCAGCGCTGATCGGTGGTGACAGTACTACCAGGATCTGTTTATCTCGTTGAAAGATACCTAAAAGTAGGATATGATCAGTAAAAATGCTGAAATACTGGACGAACAGGTACCGGAGAAAATTACGAAGGCCATACGCAACGGCGAGTGCTTCGCCATCAATGTGGGCGTAGTTACTCTCCCTCTTAGTGACTTTTTTTGATGTGTAAGCAACAGGTTGCTCTAGCCCTTCAGCCTGTCTGTGAGCTAACACAGCTTCTACGCCCACCGGCGATGCGTCGCAAGACATAATATATGGTGCCTTGAAATTGAAGTGCACTAAAAGTGACTGTGACGCCAGCAGCTTGCTGCTGCTCTCCACCCCGTTGCCACGCACTGTCACTGTCCAGTAGATGGTGCAACAATTAGTGACTCCAAAACGGCCTTTTAAGAAGCGATTGTAAAAATTCACAATACCTAGAAAAGCTTGAAGCTCCTTTGCGTTATCTGGTGTAAGTGCTTGATGAATAGCCTCGACTTTGCTTTTCGACGGATGATTGCTCCTTCCATATACTCGGTGCCCAAAATATTCCAGCTTCTCTTTGAAATACTGGCACTTGGCTCCTTGAGCACAAAGTTGGGCCTTCGAGACTCGGTTAAAAACCTTATTCAAAACCTTGTGATGTTCCTGAGCAGTATCACCTGCCACCAGAATGTCGTCATGGTGAGCTGCCCCCTGCGCAAAATCTGCTAGCAATGTACCTATTGTTCTATGATATAACCTGGGTACCAGCGACACACCAAACGACAAGCGTCGCACTTTGTACATGCCTTTTACGATGTTTGTAGTGAGCTCATCTGTTGAAAAACTATTTATATGCTGGTATGCCTGCGTCAGGTCACTTTTTTGAAAAAATACGGGCTTTTTCTAGCCTGGCAAAAAGTTGTTTGATATTAGATAAAAGGTAAACGTTGTTTTTTACCGTTTGGTTGACTGTGCTTTGGTGGTAGTCGCATATCCTCAGCGAAGCATCTTTTTTTTTTGCACTATCACCTCTGGAGTGGCGCAATCTGCAAACTTGGTTGGTTGCAGAATGCCCTGATGTTTTAGTTTGTCCAGCTTGGTGATTACGTCATTCTTAAAAGTGAAGAGAAGGCTGCAGAGTTTAAGAAACTTAAGTTCGGTGTCGTGCATCAGTTAAACGTGCACTAGTGGTAAGGCTGCGCCGGAAAAGCTTTCCCCAAAAACTTCCGGGAATTTTTCGATAACCGCTTCTGCACTCTGGTTGATGATGTGAAGTCCAGTAACGCTGATGTTCAAAGCTTGGAACTAATCACGCCCAAGATGTGTGCCCCCTTTGTTCCTTACAACGAGAAGTGGCAGCTTGCAGTCCTGCTCTTCAAATTTGACATGAAGTGTAGCTTTTTCGATGACATCTAGTCCTTACTTTGTCAAACTCACAAGCTCCGCTTCCGCATATTCGAGCTGAATGTTTGTTGCCACCTTCAGTTTCCTGGAGAACTTTTCGCTAATAGTTGATCTGGCTGCTCCGAAATTCACTTTCATCGGTACTGCTTTTCCGTCAATGCTAATACTTAGCAAGTCATCCTACTCAATTTGCGCTGAACTTGCAGTACTTTCCAGCTGGTGGTTCACCTGTCCACTTTTTTTCTTTCGGAATACTTTCCTTATATGACTTTTGCCAGAACAGTCATAACGTATTGCGTTTTGAAACTTGCAGCATTAAGCAGCATGGTTGCCTGAGCTTAGGCAACACCGTTGTTTTGTGTGTGCGTATTAGGGCCTTTCCCTCTTGCCCTCTCTTCAGCCATTGCGCGCCTACCTTGGCTGTAACACCTTGAATTTCCTGACGCTGACTGTCAATTGCCTTTCGATGTTTCGTAGCAGATTCTGTTTCGTAACAGGTGCTGCTGCGCTATACTTTCGAAAAACCCAAAGACTACCCAATCCCTGGGTATTATGTCAAACGGGAGTAGCTTGTCGCTCGATCTACAGTTCTATGCCAGTTTGCGCAAAGCTGTAACATAGTCATCGACTGTCTCGCCGTCATGCTGATCTCGTTTAGAGAATGCATACTTCCCATGGAACCCCAAAGACTTCTAATTGATGTGGTTCTTCACTGCCTCTACAATGAACTGATAGTTGGCGTTAGGTGGTCCAAGAGAATTTACGAAGGTGGCTAGCAGCAAGTATGTCTCTTCACCACAGCTACTCGGCAACGCTGCCCTCATGCCGGCGTCTGCTGTGAGCTTGTTAGCGGCACACCATAACTTGATACGCTCAACATAGTCTTCTCATGAAGAATTGCTCTTCAGGTGAAAGTCACCGATGCTAACGCCGATGGCCATCCTGCCAGAACCAGCCCTCCCGCATGGGAACAACCGTGCCTCGTTCCCACTCTAATAAATGATGTGGACACCGCAGCACATTTTGCAAGAGTGCTTAACTGCACAAGCAATTGGTGTATATGTAGGATCGGTGGGTTCCTTATCAATTCATTTGGAGATGATTGTTGTAACGCAGAACAGGCATAGTAAACACTGGCTGATTCAGTTCCTGTTGTTATCACAGCAGGCCTTTTCTTTCGTAGTGTAGAGAAGCGTTGTTCTTTGTACCCGTGGCACGCACCGGCGCAGATGTATTGTCATGAACTAGGTAGTTTCCTTGAAAACTTTGAAAATATACGTAAGTATATATATATATATATATATATATATATATATATATATATATATATATATATATATATATATATATATATATATATATATATATATATATATATATATATATATATATATATATATATATATATATATATATATATATATATATATATATATATATATATATATATATATATATATATATATATATATCATCAGCCTGACTACGTCCACTGCAGGACAAAGGCCTCTCCCATGTTCCGCCAGTTAACCCGGTCCTGTGCTTGCTGCTGACAATTTATACCCGCCAACTTCTTATACTCATCTGCCCACCTAACCTTCTGTCTCCCCCTAACCCGCTTGCCTTCTCTGCTGATCCAGTTAGTTACCCTTAACGACCAGCGGTTATCCTGTCTACGCGCTACATGCTCGGCCCATGTCCATTTCTTCTTGATTTCAGCTATGATATCCT
Source organism: Rhipicephalus microplus (assembly GCF_043290135.1). Lineage (NCBI taxonomy): Eukaryota > Metazoa > Arthropoda > Arachnida > Ixodida > Ixodidae > Rhipicephalus > Rhipicephalus microplus. The sequence goes on along the minus strand of NC_134700.1, from coordinate 81,481,308 downwards.
TAACCCCCGCTTGTTCCCTAATCCCCTCTGCTCTCATCTTGTCTCTTAAAGTTACACCAACCAATTTTTTTTCCATTGCTCGCTGCGTCATCCTCAATTTAAGCTGCACCCTCTTTGCAAGTCTCCAGGTTTCTGCTCCATAGCTAAGTACTGGCAAGATACAGCTCTTATATACCTTCCTCTTGAGGAATTATAGTGGCAATCTACCTGTCACAATTTGAGAGTGCTTGCCAAATGTGCTCCACCCCATTCTTATTCTTCTAGTTACTTCAATCTCGTGGTTCGGCTCCACGGTTATTACCTGCCCTGAGTAGACATAGTCTTTTACAACTAGAAGTGCACTATTACCTATCTCGAAGCGCTGCTCTTTTTCGAGGTGGTTGTACATTACTTTTGTTTTCTACAGATTCATTTTAAGCCCCACCTTTTTGCTCTCCTTGTCTAACTCCGTAATCATGAGTTGCAATTCGTCCCCTGAGTTACTAAGCAATGCAATGACATCGGCGAAGCGCAGGTTACTAAGGTACTCTCCATTAACTGTTATCCCTAACTGTTCCCATTCTAGGCATCTGAAAACGTCCTGTAAGCACGCGGTAAATGCCATTGGGGAGATTGTGTCCCCCTGCCTTACACCCTTCTTGATTGGTATTCTGTTGCTTTCTTTAAGAAGCACTATGGTAGCAGTTGATCCCATGTATATTTCTTCCAGGATGTTTATATATACTTCATCGACGCCCTGATTCCGCAGTGTCTGCATGACGGCTGATATTTCTACTGAATCAAACGCCTTTTCGTAATCTATGAAGGCTATGTATAGTGGTTGGTTATATTCTGAGCATTTCTCTATTACCTGATTGATAGTATGAATGTGGTCGATTCTTGAGTAGCCTGTTTGAAATCCTGCTTGTTCCTTTGGTTGATTGAATTCTAATGTTTTCTTTACTCTGTTAGCAATTACCTTTGTAAATCGCTTTCATACTACAGAGAGCAAGCTAAGCTGCCTGTAATTCTTCAAGTCCTTGTCATCTCCTTTCTTATGTATTAAGGTGACGTAAGCGTTCTTCCAAGATTCTGGTACTCTTCCCATCAGAAGACACCTCATAAACAGGGCAACAAAATATGAAACAGGGTGGCTAGTTTTTCTAACACGATCTGTCCTCCATCTTTCAGCAGATCAAATGTTACCTGATCCTCACCAGCAGCTTTGCCTCTTTGCATGCTCTCCAAAGCGTTTCTAACTTGTTCTATCATTACTGGTGGGGTGTCATCTGGGTTACTGCTACTTCTTATAGTAATAAAGTCGTGGTCGTCCCGGCTACTGTACAGATCTCTGTAAAACTCCTCCACTATTTTAACTATCCTATCCATATTGGTAGTTATTTTGCCTTCTTTGTCCCTTAGTGCATACATACGATTTTTGCCTATCCCAAGTTTCCTTTTCACTGCTTTGACGCTTCCTCTGTTTTTCAGAGCATGTTCAATTCTCTCCATGTTATACCTTCTTACATCGGATACCTTACGCCTATTAATCAATTTCGAAAGCTCTGTCAGCTCTATTTTGTCTGTCGTACTTGAGACTTTCATGATTTGACGCTTCTTAATGATATTCTTCGCTTCCTGCGTAAGCTTGCCAGTGTCCTGTCTCACTACCCTGCCACCAATTTCCACTGCACACTCTGTAATGATACTTGTCAGATTATCATACATTGTATCTATTCTAAGCTTCGTTTCCTCACTAAGAGCCGAGTACCCGTTCTGAAGTGAGACTCTGAATTCCTGTACTTTCCCCCTCAGTGCTAGCTCATTAATTGGCTTCTTGCGTATCAGTTTCTGTCGTTCCTTTCTCAAGTCTAGGCGAATGCGAGACCGTACCATTCTGTGGTCACTGCATCGTACCTTGCCAACCACTTCCACATTCTGCACGATGCCTGGGTGTGCACTAGTTATAAAGTCTATTTCGTTCTTATTTTTGCCATTAGGGCTCCTCCATGTCCACCTGCGGTTTTCTCGTTTTCGGTAGAAGGTATTCAAAATCCGTAAATTATTGCGTTCTGCGAATTCTACTGGTAGCTCTCCTCTGGCTTTTTAGTACTGATGCCGTATATATATATATATATATATATATATATATATATATATATATATATATATTGTTAGGTGTAGGTACACGCGAAACTAGAAACTAGGCGCTTGATGATATATTTACACAGCGCCAAAGCGCAAGCCAAGATGGAAACCGAGTGCTGTGCTTTACACCAAGATCACGTCGTCTTTCTCCACGCCTATCTAACCACTTTTGTGGGACATTGTCTCACAACATTACCCCCGGGTGCTGAAGCACCGTCTCGGTGCTTTCTATGATATTGCCGTGTGGTAAGCTGTCGTAAATTCATGTTTTGTCTCGCAGGAGCGAAGCAGGTCATCGATAACTCGGGAAAGAAAATAGCGCCCACGATCTGTGAGGAGTTGGCGTGGTGCACCCTGATGAATTATGACGTCATGCAGGAGAAAATCGGCAACGTCTGTGGCACAGCTGGTTGGTAGAGCCTATGCAATGGCGTACCGGGTTGTGTGATCCGTCGCAACAGCTATCCACTTATTCGAAGGAGTCGACGCAGGGAAAGGGCTTAGGAGGTCAAGACCAATCAAAAGAACGTATCAAATGGAACGTTAAGTGGTTGGAGGAACCCAGCAGGGCTCACCGAAGGTTTTTTTCGTCGTTGACACTGGTCGCATGAGGCGACGTAGCTGTGTACCAAGCGATAAAGACTGGGCCAGTGAAATCGACGCTGTATACGATCATACGTCCTAGACAGTCCGAGGTGACCGGCAGTGGGAGCGTCGTAGAGCTGGCCGATCACGCACGCACGTAAGTGGGAAGGTACCACAAGGAGCAGTTCGTTTCCATCAGGGCGGACGTTGTAACGGTACATTGTGCCATCCTTGAGCACGAACAGTTGAGTAGATGGATAGGGTGCCGCAGAATGAAGCTTCTCGATGATGTTACGTGAGACAAAGTCTTGGCGCTGTTACTCACGGATGTTGCTTAAAGCGGAGAAAGCGGAGATGTCGGTAGTCAACTCAGAATCGCTAAGTGTTGTCCTTCTTTTCGACAAGCACTACAGGGGAAGCCCATGGACTACATGATGGCTCAATTATGTTTTTGGCGAACGTTTGGTCGACTTCTGCTTGAATTATGTGACGCTCGGTTGGAGATACGTGGTATGGCCGTCGATAAACAGGGGAGGCATCGTCGTTGTCAACGTGGTGCTTTACAGCAGTGGTCTGTCCTAGCGAACGATCACAAAAGTCCAATGCGTCCCAGTATGACTCAAGGACGTGAAGGAGCGCGTCAGCTTGATGCGGCAAAAGGTTGACGCGATCATTTTTTAACGTCAGCAGACGGGCTTGCTTGCGAATATCGAGCATGCGTGTAGCTACAGTGTCCAGGATCGTTCGAAGACATAGCTGAGATGGCGCATTCATCAGAGGGAGTCAGCATGGCTAGGGCAATTCCACGCGGGAGCACTTGTGGACACAGAGCAAGGTTGAGCACAGGAATCAAGGCGCCGTTTGCACATACCTGAACAACAGTGTGTGGTAAGGTAACACTGTTAGTCAAAAGAATGAATGTAATGGGCGCGAGCACATATTCGCCATCGAATATATGTGGTGAGGGCATCAAGGTGATGCAGGTCACAGTTTGCGGTGACAAACGGAATGCTCAGCAGAGCACATACGAGCTTGAGGTGGACTAGGCAGATCAATCGGATACGGTAGGTCAAGTTGCACAGTACCAGCTGAGCAGTCGATGAGGACGGATTGAGTGGACAAAAAGTCAAGACCGAGGATCACATTATTGGTGAAGTGAGAGAGTACAGCGAATAGAACTCAAATTTGACGGCCGGCGATAGTGACGCATGCAGTACAGACGCCAATAACAGAAGCCCTACCACCATCAGCAACACGAACACTGCGTGAAGGGGCTGGAGTAAGGACTTTCTTTAAGCGGTCACGAATGTGCGAGCTCTTCACAGAAATATGGGCGCCAGTGTCTACCAAGGCTTTAACAGATAAACCGACCACTTTAACGTCGATCAGGTTCTGATTGGTCGGCAGCGTCAACAGAGGAATTGGAGAGCAAGTCGTATCAGCAACGTTACCTCCAGAAGCTGCAGCCATTAGTTTTCCGAAGAAAACCACTGGGCAGAGCATTGGGACGAGGAACGGGGCGGTGGCGGAGACCGGGAAATCTACGTCGAGGTGAAGGTGAGCAACTGTACTGGGCAGTGGTCGTAGTTGTCGGGTCGTAATCAGTTGAGCCATCACGTCGTGGTAGTTTCTGGCCATACAGATTGGCTGGTGAGTAGAGGGTGGAGAAGCTTGTATTTGCCCGATACGGAGAGGTCCACGTGCTTCGGCAATGGCGGGAAATGTGTCCCACTCATTCACATCGAAAGTAAATAGGCCTGTCGCCACGCGTCCTCCACGCATTTGGGTCACGGTTACGTGGAGCAGGGCGGCGAAAATGCTGTGGGTGGCTGGAGGTAGACGAACTGACAGCGTCGAGACGGTGCACAGAACAGACCGCGTGAGTACCCGCGTTGTCTAGTTCTTGGCAAACAACAGTCTGTGTTAGCGGAATGGTCGGATGAGGATCACTCGGTACTAGTGCTCTCAATATCAGAGAGCCATATCAATATAGGCCATATCAGAGCCCTAGCACTCGGTGCTAGTGCTCTGATATGGCCTCGATTTCGCGGCGTACGATTCTCGTGATCACACCGGTGTGTGAATTGGTCTGGGTCGCTATACGAAGATCCTCGCAAGTTCACGCCGCAGCTGTGTTGAAAAGGCGCGTAAAGTGGTGGGCAATCCGAAGGATTTTAGCCTCTTCAAAGCGTTGGCACTCCGAGATAACATCTTGCACGGTAGAACAGCCTCTGCACACAAGGAGGTTAAATGCATCGTCTGCGATGTCCTTGAGCACGTGCGCTACGTTACCTGCTTCAGCCATGGTTCGGTCAATTTTACGGCAAAGGGTCAGCACATCTGGTATATATGCCAGGTAGGACTCCGTGGACGTCTGAACACGTGTTCCAAGTACTTTCCTAGCGGCCTGCTTGCAGCCGGCAGATTGACCAAACAACTCGCGTAACTTATTCTCGCATACGTCCCAGCTCGTGGTCGCATCCACATTGTTAAAAAACCATGCCTTGGTAGTTCCTCGCAAACAAAAGATGATGTTTGCCAGCATCAAGGTTGGGTCCCACCTGTGGTTTTCGCTGATGAGCTCGTAGAGTTTAAGCCACTCATCCATGTCCTCACCTTCCGTTCCCGAAAAGTTGCCGGGATCGCGGGGTGGAGCGGCCACGAGAAAAACAAGTGAGGCCGGCGCTGTTGATGCATTTGGGCGCGGCAGTTGACGAAGCGTTGCTGCCGGGAGACATGTCGGAAGCAGCAACTAGGCGTCCGCTGCGTAACTCCGTCGTGCGTTGTACCCAGCACCTCCACCAAAATGTTACGTGAAGGTACATGCGAAACTAGGCGTTTGAAGATATATTTACACAGCGCCAACGTGCAAGCCAGGATGAAAAACGAGTGCTGTGCTCTACCCCAAAATAACGTCGACTTTCTGCGCGCCTATCTAGCCTCTTTTGTGGGACTTTGGCTCATAACAATATATACTGCAGTGACAAATACAGGCTCTGCTATAGAAACGACGAAGAAGACGTTTGTTGTGGCGGAGGGTCATGCTGCTGCACCTATAGTGAAACTTTTTAAATCGTTGATCCCCTGTCATCTCCGAAGTATTCATTTAATCTGGACACCAGGGCACAAAGGTTTGTTGTTAAATGAAATAGCTGATTCTCTTGCGAAGGCATCTCTTTCGACACCAATTATTCCTGTTTTCCCTCATACAGTATACATTACGGTGGCGCGATTTCGCACACTTAAAATTAGGAAAAATTTATCTGACCCTGCACTGACGACTTCTCCAGAGTACAAACACTTGTTATTTCCCTGGCGCAGTGAACTGACTAATTCAAGGATGATGGAAGTTGTCATCACGAAATTTTGTTGCCGCGTTACCTCCCTCAATTTTTACTTGCATAGATCAGGCATATTGAATTCCCCTATGTGCATTTACTGTAATCAAGAGGAAACGATCAGTCATTTTTTATTACATTGTCGTCGTTTCGATTTATTCAGGCAAAGCATACTAGCACCACCTCTTCAAAGACTTGGCTTGCTACTATCACAACCTGATCTTCTTTCATTTGGAGCCTCTACACTGGGTTTCAGCCACAGGGATGTTTTATTCGCCGTTCAAGAATACATCACTGCGACTAAACGATTTTGTTGCTAAATTGCTGTCTCACTATTTTTCTTCTTTTTTTTTCTTCTGCAAACTTGATATCGGTATTTCAAATCAAAATTAAGTTACAAAAAAAAATTTGTAGGAATGACGCAATGCTGAAAGTTTAGGGCAAATTCACCTTATAATCGGCCAATCCCCTTCTTTGGGTACGAGCCATTTGCACAGGGAAACAACAACAACAACAACAACAGCTGATGCCGAAACAGCGGGTTTCCGCCTAGGTGCTGTTAGGCCCATCAAACGGTTGCTTCATCCCGGCGTGGAGCCTAACAGTATTCTTACATTTGGTGGAGAGTGCTGGTTGTCTCAACCTGTAACTCCGTCCCGGACTCTACCTCAACCCCCCGCCTCGCCAATGCCTGACGACATGACCCAGCCACCTGCAGTCATAATCCCATCTGTCACCTGTTCCGGAATGCCGCGACAGCGAGATGCAGTGATTTTCAACGCGACCGACGACCAAGACGCCGAAGACTGGCTGTCGCAATATGAAGTGGTAAGCGCCAACAACAAGCGGGATGACACAGACGAGCTCGCTTACCTCAATTTCTATCTCGCAGGTGTGGGATAAGCGTGGTTTCACAACCGCAAAGCAGAAATTTGCTCTTGGTCCACCTTCAAAATGCGCTTTGCAGAAGACTTTGGTCAAGCCGCTGTTTGCATGCTCCGCGCCGAACAGCGCTTGCGTTGCCGCGTGCAGCGCTCTGGCGAGACCCTTACCACGTATATTGAGGATGTTCTGGACCTCTGCCGTCGTATCAATTCCGACATGTCTGACACTAACAAAATACGGCACATCGTGAACGGTATCGAGGACGACGCCTTTCACATGCTCGTTGCAAAAAAAACGCAAACCGTCGCCCAGCTTATTCAGCACTGTGAGAATTTCGACGAGCTGAAAACAGAGCGGATTTCTACTCGACGTCCAGACCTCGACACAACCTCTACATCTGGGTTAACCATTGGTGCTGTTTTCTCCAAACAAACAACGATGATGCAGCAAATCCAGCAGTTCGACCGAGAAGTTTCACGCCAATCGTCTCTTGTGCAGTGCGTCCCGACCAGTGGGCGCACGCTGACCCCAACACTCCGCAATGTAATCGAAAAGCAAGTTTGTGACGCCGTCTCCAACATACCATCCTGTGCCTATCTCCGCCCCTCTCATTTACGCATAGGCTGCCGGAGGAACACCGCCGTCGCTACCAACCGTCACGGATCTTGCTAGACAGTCCTGTTCCCTCTACGCAGCAAGTCCACCTATCCGTCCCCACCCACCTCTTGTTCGCCACCCCGCACCACCATCAACAAACGCTTGGCACACTCTGGACAACAGGCCAATTCGCTATTTCTGCCATCTTCTCGATCATGTAGCACGCTACTGCCGTCGTAGGGATTACAACCCAACGTCTGGTGAGGCGACTTAAGAC